>NC_056744.1:1315320932-1315356960 GCF_019279795.1 Protopterus annectens | reverse complement strand
AGAAAACACATTAAAAGAAGTACGTTCCTCTTTGGAAAGTCTAATGATGTCAGCATCCTACAGATATAGCAGGAGAAAAAAAAACACCCAGTAAAACATGTAGTGCGCCTTGTTAATGCATAACTCTCTAGTATCATAACATAATTAGGTAGGGGTTTGAATTCTGCAAACACTGACTGTGTGTGCAGGGGTGTGTGTGTATGTGTGTGATTTCCTTTGAGAGGAGTGCCCTTTTTGGAGACTGGGAAAACACATGGGTGTGTATGAGTGCGATTTCCTTTGAGAGGAGTGCCGTTTTTGGAGACTGGGAAAACACATGGGTTTGTATTTGTGTGATTTCCTGTGAGAGGAGTGCCCTTTTTGGAGACTGGGAAAACACATGGGTGTGTATGTGTGCGATTTCCTTTGAGAGGAGTGCCCTTTTTGGAGACTGGGAAAACACATTAAAAGTACATTCCTCTTTGGAAAGTCTAATGATGTCAGCATCCTACAAATATAGCAGGAGAAACAAAACCACCCAGTAAAGCATGTAGTGCGCCTTGTTAATGCATATCTCTCTAGTATCATAACATAATTAGGTAGTGGTTTGAATTCTGCAAATACTGACTGTGTGTGTAACTGGGAAACACATGGGTGTGTATGTGTGTGATTTCCTTTGAGAGGAGTGCCCTTTTTGGAGACTGGGAAAACACATGGGTGTGTATGTGTGCGATTTCCTTTGAGAGGAGTGCCCTTTTTGGAGACTGGGAAAACACATGGGTGTGTATGTGTGCGATTTCCTTTGAGAGGAGTGCCCTTTTTGGAGACTGGGAAAACACATGGGTGTGTATGTGTGCGATTTCCTTTGAGAGGAGTGCCCTTTTTGGAGACTGGGAAAACACATGGGTGTAAAAGTGTACATTCCTCTTTGGAAAGTCTAATGATGTCAGCATCCTACAAATATAGCAGGAGAAACAAAACCTGGGAAAACACATGGGTGTTGATGCATATCTCTCTAGTATCATAACATAATTAGGTAGAGGTTTGAATCCTGTACACACTGACTGTGTGTGTGTGTGTGTGTGTGTGTGTGATTTCGATTGAGAGAAGTGCACTTTTTGGAGACTGGGAAAACACATGGGTGTGTATGTGTGCGATTTCCTTTGAGAGGAGTGCCCTTTTTGGAGACTGGGAAAACACATGGGTGTGTATGTGTGCGATTTCCTTTGAGAGGAGTGCCCTTTTTGGAGACTGGGAAAACACATCAAAAGAAGTACATTCCTCTTTGGAAAGTCTAATGATGTCAGCATCCTACAAATATAGCAGGAGAAACAAAACCACCCGGTAAAGCATGTAGTGCGCCTTGTTAATGCATATCTCTCTAGTATCATAACATAATTAGGTAGGAGTTTGAATTCTGCAAACACTGAGTGTGTGTGTGTGGGGGGTGTGTATGTGTGTGATTTCCTTTGAGAGGAGTGCCCTTTTTGGAGACTGGGAAAACACATGGGTGTGTATGTGTGCGATTTCCTTTGAGAGGAGTGCCCTTTTTGGAGACTGGGAAAACACATGGGTGTGTATGTGTGTGATTTCCTTTGAGAGGAGTGCCCTTTTTGGAGACTGGGAAAACACATGGGTGTGTATGTGTGCGATTTCCTTTGAGAGGAGTGCCCTTTTTGGAGACTGGGAAAACACATGGGTGTGTATGTGTGCGATTTCCTTTGAGAGGAGTGCCCTTTTGGAGACTGGGAAAACACATGGGTGTGTATGTGTGCGATTTCCTTTGAGAGGAGTGCCCTTTTTGGAGACTGGGAAAACACATGGGTGTGTATGTGTGCGATTTCCTTTGAGAGGAGTGCCCTTTTTGGAGACTGGGAAAACACATGGGTGTGTATGTGTGCGATTTCCTTTGAGAGGAGTGCCCATTTGGAGACTGGGAAAACACATGGGTGTGTATGTGTGCGATTTCCTTTGAGAGGAGTGCCACTCTTGCAGACTGGGAAAACACATGGGTGTGTATGTGTGTGATTTCCTTTGAGAGGAACGCCCTTTTTGGAGAATGGGAAAACACATGGGTATGTATGTGTGCGATTTCCTTTGAGAGAAGTGCCCTATTTGGAGACTGGAAAAACACATGGGTGTGTATGTGTGCGATTTCCTTTGAGAGGAGTGCCCTTTTCGGAGACTGGGAAAACACATGGGTGTGTATGTGTGCGATTTCCTTTGAGAGGAGTGCCCTTTTGGAGACTGGGAAAACACATGGGTGTGTATGTGTGCGATTTCCTTTGAGAGGAGTGCCCTTTTTGGAGACTGGGAAAACACATGGGTGTGTATGTGTGCGATTTCCTTTGAGAGGAGTGCCCTTTTTGGAGACTGGGAAAACACATGGGTGTGTATGTGTGCGATTTCCTTTGAGAGGAGTGCCCTTTTTGGAGACTGGGAAAACACATGGGTGTGTATGTGTGCGATTTCCTTTGAGAGGAGTGCCCTTTTTGGAGACTGGGAAAACACATGGGTGTGTATGTGTGCGATTTCCTTTGAGAGGAGTGCCCTTTTTGGAGACTGGGAAAACACATGGGTGTGTATGTGTGCGATTTCCTTTGAGAGGAGTGCCCTTTTTGGAGACTGGGAAAACACATTAAAAGAAGTACATTCCTCTTTGGAAAGTCTAATCATATCAGCATCCTACAAATATAGCAGGAGACACAAAACCACACAATAAAGCATGTAGTGCGCCATGTTAATGCATATTTCTCTAGTATCATAACATAATTAGGTATGGGTTTGAATCCTGTAAACGCTGACTGTGTGTATGTGATTTCGTTTGAGAGGAGTGCACTTTTTGGAGACTAGGAAAACACATGGGTGTGTATGTGTGCGATTTCCTTTGAGAGGAGTGCCCTTTTTGGAGACTGGGAAAACACATGGGTGTGTATGTGTGCGATTTCCTTTGAGAGGAGTGCCCTTTTTGGAGACTGGGAAAACACATGGGTGTGTATGTGTGCGATTTCCTTTGAGAGGAGTGCCCTTTTTGGAGACTGGGAAAACACATGGGTGTGTATGTGTGCGATTTCCTTTGAGAGGAGTGCCCTTTTGGAGACTGGGAAAACACATGGGTGTGTATGTGTGCGATTTCCTTTGAGAGGAGTGCCCTTTTTGGAGACTGGGAAAACACATGGGTGTGTATGTGTGCGATTTCCTTTGAGAGGAGTGCCCTTTTTGGAGACTGGGAAAACACATGGGTAAAAGAAGTACATTCCTCTTTGGAAAGTCTAATGATGTCAGTATCCTACAAATATAGCAGGAGAAACAAAACCACACAATCAAGCACGTAGTGTGCCGTGTTAATGCATATTTCTCTAGTATCATAACATAATTAGGTAGGGGTTTGAATCCTGCAAACGCTGACTGTGTGTGTGATTTCCTTTGAGAGGAGTGCCCTTTTTGGAGACTGGGAAAACACATGGGTGTGTATGTGTGCGATTTCCTTTGAGAGGAGTGCCCTTTTTGGAGACTGGGAAAACACATGGGTGTGTATGTGTGTGATTTCCTTTGAGAGGAGTGCCCTTTTTGGAGACTGGGAAAACACATGGGTGTGTATGTGTGCGATTTCCTTTGAGAGGAGTGCCCTTTTTGGAGACTGGGAAAACACATGGGTGTGTATGTGTGCGATTTCCTTTGAGAGGAGTGCCCTTTTGGAGACTGGGAAAACACATGGGTGTGTATGTGTGCGATTTCCTTTGAGAGGAGTGCCCTTTTTGGAGACTGGGAAAACACATGGGTGTGTATGTGTGTGATTTCCTTTGAGAGGAGTGCCCTTTTTGGAGACTGGGAAAACACATGGGTGTGTATGTGTGCGATTTCCTTTGAGAGGAGTGCCCTTTTTGGAGACTGGGAAAACACATGGGTGTGTATGTGTGCGATTTCCTTTGAGAGGAGTGCCCTTTTTGGAGACTGGGAAAACACATGGGTGTGTATGTGTGCGATTTCCTTTGAGAGGAGTGCCCTTTTTGGAGACTGGGAAAACACATGGGTGTGTATGTGTGCGATTTCCTTTGAGAGGAGTGCCCTTTTGGAGACTGGGAAAACACATGGGTGTGTATGTGTGCGATTTCCTTTGAGAGGAGTGCCCTTTTTGGAGACTGGGAAAACACATGGGTGTGTATGTGTGCGATTTCCTTTGAGAGGAGTGCCCTTTTTGGAGACTGGGAAAACACATGGGTGTGTATGTGTGCGATTTCCTTTGAGAGGAGTGCCCTTTTGGAGACTGGGAAAACACATGGGTGTGTATGTGTGCGATTTCCTTTGAGAGGAGTGCCCTTTTTGGAGACTGGGAAAACACATGGGTGTGTATGTGTGCGATTTCCTTTGAGAGGAGTGCCCTTTTTGGAGACTGGGAAAACACATTAAAAGAAGTACATTCCTCTTTGGAAAGTCTAATGATGTCAGCATCCTACAAATATAGCAGGAGAAACAAAACCACACAGTAAAGCATGTAGTGTGTCATGTTAATGCATATTTCTCTAGTATCATAACATAATTAGGTAGGGGTTTGAATCCTGTAAACGCTGACTGTGTGTGTGTGATTTCGTTTGAGAGGAGTGCACTTTTTGGAGACTGGGAAAACACATGGGTGTGTATGTGTGCGATTTCCTTTGAGAGGAGTGCCCTTTTTGGAGACTGGGAAAACACATGGGTGTGTATGTGTGTGATTTCCTTTGAGAGGAGTGCCCTTTTTGGAGACTGGGAAAACACATGGGTGTGTATGTGTGCGATTTCCTTTGAGAGGAGTGCCCTTTTTGGAGACTGGGAAAACACATGGGTGTGTATGTGTGCGATTTCCTTTGAGAGGAGTGCCCTTTTTGGAGACTGGGAAAACACATGGGTGTGTATGTGTGCGATTTCCTTTGAGAGGAGTGCCCTTTTTGGAGACTGGGAAAACACATGGGTGTGTATGTGTGCGATTTCCTTTGAGAGGAGTGCCCTTTTTGGAGACTGGGAAAACACATTAAAAGAAGTACATTCCTCTTTGGAAAGTCTAATGATGTCAGCATCCTACAAATATAGCAGGAGAAACAAAACCACACAGTAAAGCATGTAGTGCGCCATGTTAATGCATATTTCTCTAGTATCATAACATAATTAGGTAGGCGTTTGAATCCAGCAAACGCTGACTGTGTGTGTGATTTCGTTTGAGAGGAGTGCACTTTTTGGAGACTGGGAAAACACATGGGTGTGTATGTGTGTGATTTCCTTTGAGAGGAGTGCCCTTTTTGGAGACTGGGAAAACACATGGGTGTGTATGTGTGCGATTTCCTTTGAGAGGAGTGCCCTTTTGGAGACTGGGAAAACACATGGGTGTGTATGTGTGCGATTTCCTTTGAGAGGAGTGCCCTTTTTGGAGACTGGGAAAACACATGGGTGTGTATGTGTGCGATTTCCTTTGAGAGGAGTGCCCTTTTTGGAGACTGGGAAAACACATGGGTGTGTATGTGTGTGATTTCCTTTGAGAGGAGTGCCCTTTTTGGAGACTGGGAAAACACATGGGTGTGTATGTGTGCGATTTCCTTTGAGAGGAGTGCCCTTTTGGAGACTGGGAAAACACATGGGTGTGTATGTGTGCGATTTCCTTTGAGAGGAGTGCCCTTTTTGGAGACTGGGAAAACACATGGGTGTGTATGTGTGCGATTTCCTTTGAGAGGAGTGCCCTTTTTGGAGACTGGGAAAACACATTAAAAGAAGTACATTCCTCTTTGGAAAGTCTAATGATGTCAGCATCCTACAAATATAGCAGGAGAAACAAAACCACACAGTAAAGCATGTAGTGTATGTTAATGCATATCTCTCTAGTATCATAACATAATTAGGTAGAGGTTTGAATCCTGCAAATGCTGACTGTGTGTGTGTGATTTCCTTTGAGAGGAGTGCACTTTTTGGAGACTGGGAAAACACATGGGTGTGTATGTGTGTGATTTCCTTTGAGAGGAGTGCCCTTTTTGGAGACTGGGAAAACACATGGGTGTGTATGTGTGTGATTTCCTTTGAGAGGAGTGCCCTTTTTGGAGACTGGGAAAACACATGGGTGTGTATGTGTGCGATTTCCTTTGAGAGGAGTGCCCTTTTTGGAGACTGGGAAAACACATGGGTGTGTATGTGTGCGATTTCCTTTGAGAGGAGTGCCCTTTTTGGAGACTGGGAAAACACATGGGTGTGTATGTGTGCGATTTCCTTTGAGAGGAGTGCCCTTTTTGGAGACTGGGAAAACACATGGGTGTGTATGTGTGCGATTTCCTTTGAGAGGAGTGCCCTTTTTGGAGACTGGGAAAACACATTAAAAGAAGTACATTCCTCTTTGGAAAGTCTAATGATGTCAGCATCCTACAAATATAGCAGGAGAAACAAAACCACCCAGTAAAACATGTAGTGCGCCTTGTTAATGCATAACTCTCTAGTATCATAACATAATTAGGTAGGGGTTTGAATTCTGCAAACACTGACTGTGTGTGCGGTGGGGTGTATGTATGTGTGTGATTTCCTTTGAGAGGAGTGCCCTTTTTGGAGACTGGGAAAACACATGGGTGTGTATGTGTGCGATTTCCTTTGAGAGGAGTGCCCTTTTTGGAGACTGGGAAAACACATGGGTGTGTATGTGTGCGATTTCCTTTGAGAGGAGTGCCCTTTTTGGAGACTGGGAAAACACATGGGTGTGTATGTGTGCGATTTCCTTTGAGAGGAGTGCCCTTTTTGGAGACTGGGAAAACACATGGGTGTGTATGTGTGCGATTTCCTTTGAGAGGAGTGCCCTTTTTGGAGACTGGGAAAACACATGGGTGTGTATGTGTGCGATTTCCTTTGAGAGGAGTGCCCTTTTGGAGACTGGGAAAACACATGGGTGTGTATGTGTGCGATTTCCTTTGAGAGGAGTGCCCTTTTTGGAGACTGGGAAAACACATGGGTGTGTATGTGTGCGATTTCCTTTGAGAGGAGTGCCCTTTTTGGAGACTGGGAAAACACATGGGTGTGTATGTGTGCGATTTCCTTTGAGAGGAGTGCCCTTTTTGGAGACTGGGAAAACACATTAAAAGAAGTACATTCCTCTTTGGAAAGTCTAATGATGTCAGCATCCTACAAATATAGCAGGAGAAACAAAACCTCCCAATAAAGCATGTAATGTGCCGTGTTAATGCATATCTCTCTAGTATCATAACATAATTAGGTAGGAGTTTGAATTCTGCAAACACTGAGTGTGTGTGGGGGGGGGAGTGTGTATGTGTGTGATTTCCTTTGAGAGGAGTGCCCTTTTTGGAGACTGGGAAAACACATGGGTATGTATGTGTGCGATTTCCTTTGAGAGAAGTGCCCTTTTTGGAGACTGGGAAAACACATGGGTGTGTATGTGTGCGATTTCCTTTGAGAGGAGTGCCCTTTTTGGAGACTGGGAAAACACATGGGTGTGTATGTGTGTGATTTCCTTTGAGAGGAGTGCCCTTTTTGGAGACTGGGAAAACACATGGGTGTGTATGTGTGCGATTTCCTTTGAGAGGAGTGCCCTTTTTGGAGACTGGGAAAACACATTAAAAGAAGTACATTCCTCTTTGGAAAGTCTAATGATGTCAGCATCCTGCAAATATAGCAGGAGAAACAAAACCACACAGTAAAGCATGTAGTGCGCTGTGATAATGCATATTTCTCTAGTATCATAACATAATTAGGTAGAGGTTTGAATCCTGTACACACTGACTGTGTGTGTGTGTGATTTCGATTGAGAGAAGTGCACTTTTTGGAGACTGGGAAAACACATGGGTGTGTATGTACATTCCTCTTTGGAAAGTCTAATGATGTCAGCATCCTACAAATATAGCAGGAGAAACAAAACCACACAGTAAAGCATGTAGTGCGCCATGTTAATGCATATTTCTCTAGTATCATAACATAATTAGGTAGGCGTTTGAATCCAGCAAACGCTGACTGTGTGTGTGTGATTTCGCTTGAGAGGAGTGCCCTTTTTGGAGACTGGGAAAACACATGGGTGTGTATGTGTGCGATTTCCTTTGAGAGGAGTGCCCTTTTTGGAGACTGGGAAAACACATGGGTGTGTATGTGTGCGATTTCCTTTGAGAGGAGTGCCCTTTTTGGAGACTGGGAAAACACATGGGTGTGTATGTGTGTGATTTCCTTTGAGAGGAGTGCCCTTTTTGGAGACTGGGAAAACACATTAAAAGAAGTACATTCCTCTTTGGAAAGTCTAATGATGTCAGCATCCTACAAATATAGCAGGAGAAACAAAACCACACAGTAAAGCATGTAGTGCGCCATGTTAATGCATATTTCTCTAGTATCATAACATAATTAGGTAGACTGGGAAAACACATGGGTGTGCATGTGTGTGATTTCCTTTGAGAGGAGTGCCCTTTTTGGAGACTGGGAAAACACATGGGTGTGTATGTGTGTGATTTCCTTTGAGAGGAGTGCCCTTTTTGGAGACTGGGAAAACACATGGGTGTGTATGTGTGTGATTTCCTTTGAGAGGAGTGCCCTTTTTGGAGACTGGGAAAACACATGGGTGTGTATGTGTGTGATTTCCTTTGAGAGGAGTGCCCTTTTTGGAGACTGGGAAAACACATGGGTGTGTATGTGTGCGATTTCCTTTGAGAGGAGTGCCCTTTTGGAGACTGGGAAAACACATGGGTGTGTATGTGTGCGATTTCCTTTGAGAGGAGTGCCCTTTTTGGAGACTGGGAAAACACATGGGTGTGTATGTGTGCGATTTCCTTTGAGAGGAGTGCCCTTTTTGGAGACTGGGAAAACACATGGGTGTGTATGTGTGCGATTTCCTTTGAGAGGAGTGCCCTTTTTGGAGACTGGGAAAACACATTAAAAGAAGTACATTCCTCTTTGGAAAGTCTAATGATGTCAGCATCCTACAAATATAGCAGGAGAAACAAAACCACACAGTAAAGCATGTAGTGCGCTGTGTTAATGCATATTTCTCTAGTATCATAACATAATTAGGTAGGGGTTTGAATCCTGCAAACGCTGACTGTGTGTGTGTGTGGGATTTCGTTTGAGAGGCGTGTGCTTTTTGGAGACTGGGAAAACACATGGGTGTGTATGTGTGCGATTTCCTTTGAGAGGAGTGCCCTTTTTGGAGACTGGGAAAACACATGGGTGTGTATGTGTGCGATTTCCTTTGAGAGGAGTGCCCTTTTTGGAGACTGGGAAAACACATGGGTGTGTATGTGTGTGATTTCCTTTGAGAGGAGTGCCCTTTTTGGAGACTGGGAAAACACATGGGTGTGTATGTGTGCGATTTCCTTTGAGAGGAGTGCCCTTTTGGAGACTGGGAAAACACATGGGTGTGTATGTGTGCGATTTCCTTTGAGAGGAGTGCCCTTTTTGGAGACTGGGAAAACACATTAAAAGAAGTACATTCCTCTTTGGAAAGTCTAATGATGTCAGCATCCTACAAATATAGCAGGAGAAACAAAACCACCCAGTAAAGCATGTAGTGCGCCTTGTTAATGCATATCTCTCTAGTATCATAACATAATTAGGTAGGGGTTTGAATTCTGCAAATACTGACTGTGTGTGTAGGGGGGGTGTGTATGTGTGTGATTTCCTTTGAGAGGAGTGCCCTTTTTGGAGACTGGGAAAACACATGGGTGTGTATGTGTGCGATTTCCTTTGAGAGGAGTGCCCTTTTTGGAGACTGGGAAAACACATGGGTGTGTATGTGTGCGATTTCCTTTGAGAGGAGTGCCCTTTTTGGAGACTGGGAAAACACATGGGTGTGTATGTGTGCGATTTCCTTTGAGAGGAGTGCCCTTTTTGGAGACTGGGAAAACACATGGGTGTGTATGTGTGCGATTTCCTTTGAGAGGAGTGCCCTTTTGGAGACTGGGAAAACACATGGGTGTGTATGTGTGCGATTTCCTTTGAGAGGAGTGCCCTTTTTGGAGACTGGGAAAACACATGGGTGTGTATGTGTGCGATTTCCTTTGAGAGGAGTGCCCTTTTTGGAGACTGGGAAAACACATGGGTGTGTATGTGTGCGATTTCCTTTGAGAGGAGTGCCCTTTTTGGAGACTGGGAAAACACATGGGTGTGTATGTGTGCGATTTCCTTTGAGAGGAGTGCCCTTTTTGGAGACTGGGAAAACACATTAAAAGAAGTACATTCCTCTTTGGAAAGTCTAATGATGTCAGCATCCTACAAATATAGCAGGAGAAACAAAACCTCCCAATAAAGCATGTAATGTGCCGTGTTAATGCATATCTCTCTAGTATCATAACATAATTAGGTAGGGGTTATAATCCTGCAAACGCTGACTGTGTGTTGGGGGGTGGGTGTGTATGTGTGTGATTTCCTGTGAGAGGAGTGCCCTTTTTGGAGACTGGGAAAACACATGGGTGTGTATGTGTGCGATTTCCTTTGAGAGAAGTGCCTTTTTGGAGACTGGGAAAACACATGGGTGTGTATGTGTGCGATTTCCTTTGAGAGGAGTGCCCTTTTTGGAGACTGGGAAAACACATGGGTGTGTATGTGTGTGATTTCCTTTGAGAGGAGTGCCCTTTTTGGAGACTGGGAAAACACATGGGTGTGTATGTGTGCGATTTCCTTTGAGAGGAGTGCCCTTTTTGGAGACTGGGAAAACACATTAAAAGAAGTACATTCCTCTTTGGAAAGTCTAATGATGTCAGCATCCTACAAATATAGCAGGAGAAACAAAACCACACAGTAAAGCATGTAGTGCGCTGTGATAATGCATATTTCTCTAGTATCATAACATAATTAGGTAGAGGTTTGAATCCTGTACACACTGACTGTGTGTGTGTGTGATTTCGATTGAGAGAAGTGCACTTTTTGGAGACTGGGAAAACACATGGGTGTGTATGTGTGCGATTTCCTTTGAGAGGAGTGCCCTTTTTGGAGACTGGGAAAACACATGGGTGTGTATGTGTGTGATTTCCTTTGAGAGGAGTGCCCTTTTTGGAGACTGGGAAAACACATGGGTGTGTATGTGTGTGATTTCCTTTGAGAGGAGTGCCCTTTTTGGAGACTGGGAAAACACATGGGTGTGTGTGCGATTTCCTTTGAGAGGAGTGCCCTTTTTGGAGACTGGGAAAACACATGGGTGTGTATGTGTGCGATTTCCTTTGAGAGGAGTGCCCTTTTTGGAGACTGGGAAAACACATTAAAAGAAGTACATTCCTCTTTGGAAAGTCTAATGATGTCAGCATCCTGCAAATATAGCAGGAGAAACAAAACCACACAGTAAAGCATGTAGTGCGCCGTGTTAATGCATATTTCTCTAGTATCATAACAGAATAAGGTAGGGGTTAGAATCATGCAAACACTGACTGTGTGTGTGTGATTTCGTTTGAGAGGAGGGCAATTTTTGGAGACTGGGAAAACACATGGGTGTGTATGTGTGTGATTTCCTTTGAGAGGAGTGCCCTTTTTGGAGACTGGGAAAACACATGGGTGTGTATGTGTGCGATTTCCTTTGAGAGGAGTGCCCTTTTTGGAGACTGGGAAAACACATGGGTGTGTATGTGTGCGATTTCCTTTGAGAGGAGTGCCCTTTTTGGAGACTGGGAAAACACATGGGTGTGTATGTGTGCAATTTCCTTTGAGAGGAGTGCCCTTTTTGGAGACTGGGAAAACACATGGGTGTGTATGTGTGCGATTTCCTTTGAGAGGAGTGCCCTTTTTGGAGACTGGGAAAACACATGGGTGTGTATGTGTGCGATTTCCTTTGAGAGGAGTGCCCTTTTTGGAGACTGGGAAAACACATGGGTGTGTATGTGTGCGATTTCCTTTGAGAGGAGTGCCCTTTTTGGAGACTGGGAAAACACATTAAAAGAAGTACATTCCTCTTTGGAAAGTCTAATGATGTCAGCATCCTACAAATATAGCAGGAGAAACCAAACCACACAGTAAACCATGTAGTGTGCCATGTTAATGCATATTTCTCTAGTATCGTAACATAATTAGGTAGGGGTTTGAATCCTGCAAACGCGGACTGTGTGTGTGTGATTTCGTTTGAGAGGAGTGCACTTTTTGGAGACTGGGAAAACACATGGGTGTGTATGTGTGCGATTTCCTTTGAGAGGAGTGCCCTTTTTGGAGACTGGGAAAACACATGGGTGTGTATGTGTGTGATTTCCTGTGAGAGGAGTGCCCTTTTTGGAGACTGGGAAAACACATGGGTGTGTATGTGTGCGATTTCCTTTGAGAGGAGTGCCCTTTTTGGAGACTGGGAAAACACATGCGTGTGTATGTGTGCAAATTCCATGAACCTACACAAACTTGGTGTCTACTGCACAAGTAAGAGAGAGCAATGCACAGACGTGTATAACTATGGCAGTAATGTGTTCAATGCAACAGATCACACTATAAAGCAGACAGTAAAAACTAAAGACCAAGGGGAAAAAAGAGTGGTAACTGACCACTTAGTGTTAGGCTACTACGAAATAGCTGCAGTCAGTGGACTCTCACCACACAGCCACCACTGTTACAAGGTAGCCCTCAGACTAGACCTGAACCAAGCCTAATGCAAACAATGCATGCAGTGAAATTAAGTAGAAAAAAGACGAAAGAACAAAACTTTGGAAGGATTAGCTAAATGAATTTAAAAGGAGTACAAATAATGCATAAAAAGTAAAAAAAAATCTTCCTTGAGTTTATCATTTGCTTTTTTCTACATGTGCCTATGAATGTTTCTTTGGTATTTAATCAATGATGGCTGCAGCTACGAGACCCTTTACAACTGGTAAGTAATATGTACAATAATGTGGTGCTTAGCTGTTATCTGAGGCTAGTAAGATGCCACAGTGTTACTTACCTGGACTTATTAGGTGTTTGTAGGTTTTGTGACACCTGTGCACTGGCCCAGCAATCAAGAAGCCTCAGTCTTCACCACTAACACCAGTGAGGGGTGTCCACATAGGGGAGGATAACAAATACACACACAGTAAAGTACAATTTCCCCGAAGAGCACACAGAGATCACAGTCAGTCTGGAGCTGGTTTATCCCTTTCTCTCCAGATCCCCAATAAGACTCCCGAGTGGCACAGCTATAGGGTCCAATCTCAGCCTAGTGGTCAAGCTAAAACCTCTAACACCCTCTGTGTCCAACCAGTGTTTCATGTCCCTGCCCAAATAGCTGACACACACACACACACACACACACACACACACACACACACACACACACACACACACACACACACACACACACACACACACACACACACACACACACACACATTTTGAGATATGAGTTATATACAAACACACAGACACTCCTGGGAAAGGCTGGCACAGGTTCTCTAGCTATGCCCCTGCTACTCAGACTATACGGTAGTACCAATTGCCACCAACCACTAATATCAGCTACTAAAAAGGCTCTTACCGAAGGGTGTCCAATTATTACTGTACAATATTATTAACCACAGTAAGCGTAACTGAACAGCAAGGCTTATTTGGAGTGGCTTAGTACAGTATCACTAAATACATGCAATGTACTCTAGAGCTTAAATTTTCTCTACATAAAACAGTCACAGTTGAAAGGTTTAAAAATATTTAATAATAAATAAGAACACAAGACAATACTTCTTACTACACAGTGCTAGTCAAGAGTTCAGAGATCACAGAGAAATGCTTAAAATAATACAGTAGAAAAGTTCTGACATCAATACAGAAAAAAACAAGTCTATTCTTCCTATTTCCTAGCTATATCTAAGAGCAAACACAGTTCTAAAATAAATTTACATATAGAGCAAGACAGTGCTGGTGATGTTGGATGTTCTGAAGACAAATGCAAAAAATACTGTGATTTTCTCTCTCTCTCTCTGTTCTTAAATTGATAATACAGTACTACTTTATAGGTTCATAGGTAGGTACTAGGCTATTAGCCCTAGGGCCTATACAAGCCTAGTCAAAAAGGTACCCTGGCTTTTGCTACCCAAGAAAATTATTTTCCTGTGGCCCTGTCGAGCAGAGACACAGAAGTGATCCCCAGGGTGAATTTCCTATTTCCCATCCAATCATCAAGATTTTTCTTGAAGAGTGCTAATGAGGAGCTCTGTTTGAGCTAGATAGGTAGTCTGTTCCAGAGTATGGAAAGTATCTGGGACAGGAATCTAGCCCTCCAGCATGTTCTGTTTATTGTGGTGACAAGGTTTAGGTCCCTAGAGCATGTAGCTCGGAGGGATTGGGAATTCTTTAAGTGGAGCATGTCCAACAGCTCTGGGTTTGACATAGCTTTGTATGTTAGGCAGAGACTGCCTCTGAGTAGGCGATATGCGATGGAGTAAAGCTGGAGTTTTTTGAGACGGTCTGCGTAGGGCATCTGTTTGAGGCCAGTAATCCTCTTTGTGAGGTATTTCTGTGGCCTTTCCAGTTGTTGTAGATGTCTTGTGAGGTACATACCAAAGGGAGAATTGTACTCTATAATGGGTCTAATACGTGATGAGTAGGGGGGAACAATGGCCTCTTTTTTTCTGAATGAGAAACCTTCTGTGATGAGGTGAGCCATGTAGAAGGATTTCCTGACCACTGTGGCAATGTGATTATCAAAGGAGAGACTACTGTTCACCTGTGTCCCAAGGTCTCTTATCACACTTTCGGCATTAAGTAGACTACCACTTATGTGGTAGTTCACGGATACAGAGTTTTTACCAAAGGGGATGACGATATACTTTTTGGCATTGAGCTTCAGGTCATGGCTTTGACACCAGGCATCTGTCTCAGTGAGGCCCTTTTGTAGTATGTCTACATCGTTAGGAGTTTCGATTATGGCTCCTAGTTTGCAGTCATCTGCAAACTTTGTTAGCCAAAGCGCAGCCCTTTTGATCTTGCACCTGGTCAGGAAGCTAGAGCAATAAAAACATTGCATATGCAAATTCTAGCAATTAACTCTGGTCTCAAAACAATAGGAAGAATTCCCACATCCAGACATCTTGGCTCCGAGTTTTGAGATCAACAATTATACAATGCTTGACTTATCAGCTTTCCTCCAGCAGAGTGCAATGTGGTTACATTTTTGAAGTTCAACATTTAACAAAGAGAACAAGCATGTGGCTTACATTAATATTTACAGATGACAGAATTATCTACAAAATTCTATCTAGCTAGGCTGGCAGCCTTCACATATCTTCACATATCTCCTCCCAGAGAGCTCAAGCTAGTTTTTCAAGTGACCTTTGAGAAACATTGCTTGAGAGGGTTAGGTCTGAGCATACCTTACCTCATTCCCTGTCTTGAGAGCCCATCTGCGTTGGCATTGCTACTCCTACTGTGGTGCTGCACTGACATATCATATGCTTGAACCCTAGGCTCCATCTTAGCAACTTGGCATTTTTCTGGCTGGCTCTGTGTAACAATGTTAGGGGACTGTGGTCTGTAACTACCATGAATTTTCTTCCATACAGTTAAGACTGAAGTTTCTGCAGTGCCCACACTATGGCTAGACATTTCTTTTCTACAGCTGCATAGCATTCTTCCCTCAGTTGGAGCCTACTACTGAGATAAACCACTGGGTATTGTCTCCCTCTGAAGAAATCTGACTAAGAACAGACCCCACCCCAAGGTTCAAAGCATTCACCTGAACAACAAATGTTTTGCTGTAATCTGTACTGGCTAACACAGGGGTCCTCCCAAAGCTTCTTTAAGCTTCTGGAATGCCTGCTCACATGCTGTAGTCCACACTATCTTATCTGGCCTGTTCTTCCTTGTCAGGTCTATGAGGGGAGCAGCTATGATACTATAACTGGGGACAAACTTTCTGTAGTATCCTGCTGTCCCTAAGAATGCCCTCACCTGCTTTTTGGTAACAGGTGCAGGCCATGCCTAAATGGCTTCCATTTTGGCAGGTTCTGGCCTGACCTTACCACTCCCCACACTATGTCCCAGGTAGGAGACCTCTGCCATACCCACCTGACATTTGCTTGGCTTAATAGTCAACCCTGCCCTCTGTAGTCTGCCCAGCACCTCCCTGACATGTTGAAGGTGCTCTTGCAAGGAATGGCTGTAGATGGCAATATCAACTTGATAAGCAAGGGCAAATCCTCCTGCTAGGATGTGATTTACCAGCCTCTGGAAAGTCGCTGGGCCAATTTTCATCCCAAAGGGGCATCTTTGTGAACTCATACAAGCCAAAAGGAGTCACAAAGGCTGACTTCTTTTTAGCACTGGGAGTCAAGGGCACCTGCCAGTAACTCTTGGTAAGATCAATGGTTGTAAGATACTTAGCCCCACCCAGCTGCTCTAGGGCCTCATCTGTCCTAGGCATGGGGTAAGCATCTGACTCTGTGTGAGTGTTTAATTTCCTGCAGTCCACATAGAACCTGGTGCTGCCATCCTTCTTTGGCACCAGCACCACTGGGGAGGCCCAGGGACTTCTGGACTCTTGAATTAACCCTACTTACAACATTTCCTGTATCTCCTCCATCAGAGTCTGTTTGACTCTCTCAGGCAGCCTATAAGGGTCCTGCCTAATAGGACTTGGGGGTCCTGTATCCACCTGGTGCTTTCCCAGTGAACATGTCCCCAAACTCCTGTAACACTGCTCAGATTTCTCGAACTTGGGTAGGAGATAGCTGCTAGTGCATTGCTACCCCTTCCACAATGGTGTCTGTTTGAGCCTCACTGAGATGAGTCATCAGATCTCCCTCATACTCTTCCTGCAAGCCACTGCAAATACTCAGCACAACGGCCTCCCTATCATGGTAAGGTTTCATCATGTTAACATCATGCCCCTGCCTCCTGCCTAGCAGTTCCACCATGTAGTTAACATCACTTACCTTTTTTGCTACCTTGTAGCGTCCTTTTCAAGCTGCTTGCAGCTTGTTGTGGCTGACAAGAATGAGAACCATTACCTGCTGTCCTACAGCATACTCTCTAGCTCGAGCATTCCTGTCATACCATAGCTTTTTTTGTTGCTGGACCTTTGCCAGGTTCTCCTGGGCTAAACCCATGATTTCCCTGAGCCTTGTCCTGAGGTTTAGGACATATGCCACAACAGTCTGCTTGTGAGGTTCACACTCACCTTCCCACTCATCACGAATTAAATCTAGAGGTCCCCTCATCCTATGCCCACATAACAACTCAAATGGTGAAAAACCTGTGGATTCCTGGGGAACCTCTCTGCAAGCAAACAACAGATGGGGAAAATATTTGTCCACTCCCTCTTAAACTGGTCTGAAAATGCCCGTAGCATGGACTTGCGTGTAGAGTTTAAACTCTCAACAAGACCATTAGTCTAGGGATGGTAGGGGGGTGGTCTTCAGGTGCTTCACCCCACAGTATTCCACAAACAAGCCAGCAGGTCTGACATGAAATTGGCCTCTGTCAGTCAGTATTTCTTTTGGGAAACCTACCCTGCTGAAAATCTCTAACAAAGCATTTGCCACCTTTTCTGCCTCAACAGAGGACAAAGCCACTGCCTCAGGATATCTTGTAGAATGCTCTACTGCCACTAGGATATACTTTTTCCTTGTGGAACTTGGGGTACTCAGAGGCCCCACAATATCCATAGCTACCCTCTGAAATGGCTCCTCAATCACAGGCAAAGGCATCAAAGGAGCTCTCACCTTGTCTCCTGCCTTGCCTACCTTTTGGCACTGCTCACAGGTTCTGCAGTACCCTGTTACATCTCTAGCAATTCCAGGCCAATAGAAGTTCTGCATAATACATCTCTTTGTACGTTTTATGCCCCTATGACCTGCAAAGGGAATATCATGGGTTATGGCTAGAGGCCATAGGCTCTAGGCAATATCAACTGCTGTACCCTCTCATCTTCTAGCCCTCTCTCAGGGGTCCACTCTCTATACAGTAACCCTTTGTCCCAGTATACAGATTCCCGCTTCCTTTGAGAATCAGGTGCCTCACTAGCTACCTGCCTCTGGCCTTGCAATGTAGGGTCTGAGAATCGAGCCTGTCTCAACTCTCTCTTTATAACCCTTCTCAGCTCTGTCTGGCATCTTCTGACAGTGGTGCCTCACTGTCAGCCTAGGTACTACTACTCATATCTACCTTTGCAGTCACTTTGTCCAAGGAAACATCAGTACCCACAAGCAACTCTGGCTCACCTTCAGTCTCACTGCTACAGTGTAGCTTCCTCCCTGAAGTAACCACCTCACCAGTCCTGGCTGCAAGTATGCGGTCTGTCTGGGTCTTCCCCAGGCTACCAGACCCACATGCTTGTCTCCAAGCCTGACTGCATGTAACTGCGCAAACACATGGTACTGCATTATCAAAATCATTCCCTATCAGGACATCTGCAGGGATATCTTCAAACACATCTACTTGCTGGCTTCCTTTTCCACCCTCCCAGTCAAGGTGAACCCTGGTCAAAGGTATTTGGAATGGGGTCCCTCCTAAAGCTCTGACTGGAGTAGACTGCCCAGGCATGTACTGCTCCTCTGTAAGCATTGCAGGCTTTACAGTGGTTATGTCAGAGGCTGTGTCTCTCTTAGCAATGGCCTCTTTGCCATTCACTACAATAGAATATAACCTCTTGTGGTAGTTTGGTACCCTTGTTGTTCCAAAACAACCTACTATTGGCATTTTGTCTTTCCCACTCACTGGCTCCCTCATCTTTTGTTCCCCACCTTGCCTCTGTGGACATCTGTATGCCACATTGTCCCACTGGTTGCATTTAAAACATTTAACCTTAGGTCCTGGACGTGTATCTAGACTAGTGGCTTCCCCTGCTACTGGCAGATTCTGTTGGAGCAATCTGGGCTGCCAACCATTGGTTTCTTTAGACCCATGAGCAGTACTGGGGTCCCTTTCCTGTGCATGGATGTCCTACTTGCTAGGTATAAGTCTCCCTTCTTCCCCATTCCTCTGAAGTAACACATTGCCTATCAGCTAACCAGATCCTCATGTTTTTAGGCAAAGTGCTAAGGGCTTGTTCCCTCACCAAAAGTCTGCCAGCCTTTCAAAAGTGGTGACCTGACATCTACTTACCCACCTATGAAAATAAGTGCTGAGTTCAGCAACATATTCACACACACTTTCTTCTCTCTTGCGTCTATACTCATGAAACTTTTTCCTATAAGTTTCAGGTGTTAGCTTAAAAAAATCTAACAAGCAATTCTTAGCAGCAGTATAATGTAAACAGTCAATGTCAGTCATTTTGGAGAACATAGTTGCAGCTTTACTATGGGGTAAGGGGGTCAGGAACCATACCCAGAGCCTATAGTCAATGTCATACTATTTACATACCCTCTCAAACATATGAATGAAACTATCAAAATTGTCCACCTCTGTAAACTGTGAAAGAAATTTACTGACCTTTTGTGCTTTTGGAGTCCAGTTACTCCCTTACTTACCTCAATGACTCTGGTGAAGAGTCAGCATCTCCTTTTCTTGCTGCTTCTGCCTTTGCTTTTCGTCAGCTTCCAGGCATAGCAGTTTTTCATTCTCCTCAGCCTGTAGACATCTCAGTCTCTCTGCTGCTTCTGTTTCCAAATGCCTGGTCTCTAACTCAAGTCTCTATAGCTCCAGATGGATTTTTTAAGTTCTCTGCAGAGAGGTTGAGCTGTCCATTCTCTGAGTGTTGTACATCTCCATGGCCAGTCTGATTGTCCTCTTGATTGCTGTTTTCTGATGCAGCTCTGACCAAAGCTTCAATCATGTCTGCCTTAGTTAGGTTTCCATGAACCAGTCCCTTAGCCTGGCACATCTCAGCCAACTGGCTCCTTGACAGCTTGCCATACTCCTCTGCTGACATGCTTGCCTGCTCTGCCTGACTAAGCTAGTAAAAAGAAATAAAACAATTGTAATCTGAACTCTGAATTTTCACTGTGTGGCTGATTTAGAGTACAAAAACACCTTCAGTGATCACTGTACACAAGCTACAGGAATTCACTATCCACACCACAACAAGCCAATTGTCAATCAATTAACATGTAGTTCGGATAACCCACCACTGACAAAATATTAATATGTGATGCCTGTGCACTGGCCCAGCAATCAAGTAGCCTCAGTCCTCACCACTAACACCAGTGAGGGGCGTCCACATAGGGGAGGATAGCAAATACACACACAATAAAGTACAATTTCCCTTAAGAGCACACAGAGATCACAATCAGTCTGGGGCTGGTTTCTCCCTTTCTCTCTCGATCCCCACTAAGACTCCCCCTGGCACAGCTATAGGGTCCAGATCTCAGCCTAGTGGTTAAGCTAAAACCTCCAGCACCCTCTCTGTCCAACCAGTGCTTCGTGCCCCTGCCCAAGTAGCTGACACATACACACTTTGAGATATGAATTGTATACAAACACACATACACTCCTGGGGAAGACTGTCACAGGTTCTCAAGCTATGCCCCTTCTGCCCAGGCTATACAGCAGTACCACTTGCCATCAACCACTAATATCAGCTACTAGAAAGGCCCTTACCAAAGGGTGTCCAATTAGTACTGTGCATTATTATTATCCAAATGGTAAGTGCAACTGAACAGCAAGGCTTATTTGGAGTGGCTTAGTACAGTATCACTATGTACATGCAATATACTTCACAGCTTAAATTATCTCTACATAAAACAGCCACAGTTGAAAGGTTTAACAATATTTAATAATGAATAATAAGAACACAAGACAATACTTCTTACTACACAGTGCTAGTCAAGAGTTCAGAGATCACAGAGAAATGCTTAAAATAATACAGTAGAAAAGTTCTGATATCAATACAGAAAACTAGTCTAATCTTTCTATTTCCTAGCTATATCTAAGAGCAAACATAGTTCTAAAATAAACTTACATATAGAACAAGGCAGTGCTGGCAATGTTGGATGTTCTGAAGACAAATGCAAAAAATGCCCTGATTCTCTCTATCTCTGTGTCTGTCCTTAAATTGATAACACAGTACTACTGACTAATTTCAGATTACATTATCTTTTTCTCTGGTTACCAGGCTAACAGAAACTCAGAGTTTAGCAGCCCTTTTGATCTTGCACTTGGTCAGGAAGCTACAGCAATAAAAGATATTATATATGCAAATTCTAGCAATTAACTCTGGTCTCAAAACAATAGGAAGAATTCCTTCATCCAGACATCTCGGCTCCGAGTTTTGAGATCAAGAATTATACAATGCTTGACTTATCAGCTTTCCTCCAGCAGAGTGCAATGTGGTTACATTTTTGAAGTTCAACATTTAACAAAGGGAACAAGCATGTGGCTTACATTAATATTTACAAATGACACAATTATCTACAAAATTCTATCGAGCTAGGCTGGCAGCCTTCACATATCTTCACAGGTTCATTAGTGACTCTCACGGCATTGCCATGGGTTGGTGAGTAGGACCACCTTGATAGACGGAGGAACAGTATCACTCACTTTACATTCCATCCTCCTCAGACTGTTGCCATCAAGCCAGCTGTTATGGGGTTTGGTTAGAACTCTTGTTTTGGAAATTATGGTGCCCTTCACTGGCAGATCTTAGTAGTCCAGGTCTCCTACAACTTAAACTTCTGCAGGACAACATCTATACACATACCTCTTTACTGTCCCTGATTTCCAGGGATGTCCCAGATTTTGACTTCAAAATTTAGCTCTGTCCCTCTTAATCCCTCCTAAAACTGGTGACTCCTGGAGGAAAGGTGGTGAATTATACTCCATAAATAATGGCAGTAAGTAAGAGTTATAGATTTCTTTTATTTCACAAAATGTATAGTAATTAACATTCTTTTATTCTGCCAATGTCTCAAGTTAATAGTATTAATATTTTAAAAATGTCCCTGTTTTTTCTGGGTCTGTCCCTGATTCTGTTGAAATATGTCCCTGATTATTTGAGAGCTATGTCTGCACAGGAGGACACCTTGGAGCTCTTGCCTAAATGTGATATTATGATTGCTCTGCAGACGTGGTTGTACTATTTGCATCTATATGCTGACTGAGAAGGAAAGCAAGTATAAAAGTTGTGGCTGTAGACAGACATAATTATTTAACTCTTATTGTTGCAGATGGTTTAGTGTGGATCTGCTGATGTACTTCTCCCGCTTCATTACCACCATTTTTGAACCATAACTATTTGACCTTATTTGGCAGTTATGGTATTTTATTATGTTTGGAGGGTAGTACTCTTGTCATCTACAGCTATCCAGTGCTTGATAGGGAAAGTGGGTGCCACAGTTTTCAATGTAGATGGTCAAGTTACTGCCTAAGTCTTCTATTGTTAATGTCTTAGCATGGGTCAAATGCATTGATCCCTGTAATATGCTTGTTTGCATGGGCCTATACAACCAGTTACAGTTATGTCAGATGTACAGCCACAAATGTATTTATCATCATGTAAACAGTTGGTTTTAGACAGCTGTACTGAACAGAAGAATGTTTAAGGTCGTGTGCTACCCAATGCACTAAATGCTTAAACATTTAGCTGCTAATTAAGTGCAACTGGAATGGGAACTTTGTACAAGCCTCCATATATGGTATGATAGAGAGGACTTCCCTGAAAGGGTATGAGAATGAGTCCTTTCTAAATCATATAAAGGTGAATGCTTAGTTGT
The DNA here is from genome assembly GCF_019279795.1 of Protopterus annectens. NCBI lineage: Eukaryota > Metazoa > Chordata > Ceratodontiformes > Protopteridae > Protopterus > Protopterus annectens. The sequence goes on along the minus strand of NC_056744.1, from coordinate 1,315,334,458 downwards.
ACCCACACTGAAAGTGAGCTTCCTAACCACAAGTATCTGGCAAAGTAGCACTACTGCAACAGCACAAAGGCAACAACTGTTTACACATGGGAATGCAAATCTTTCTTCATATATTAGTTATTACTTTAACTCATGTTTGCATTATACACACTGTTATTTTAGCAGTTTATTTCTCCATGGTGACCATCCTCACTTCACTCTACATTATGTCTCACCAAGGCATCATCCTTCTTTTTTTCCACCCTCCGGTCCTTTTATTTAAATATACCCTTTTTTACCTACTCAGGATTGTTTTGATTCCCATGAAAAAACAGAACTATGTTGTTTTCATTCATCATGGCATAGACACGGTGAACAAGCTCCATTGCCTATTAACCAGTGTAGACACTTCCATGTGTTATGTGGTTAGCCAAATATTTCTTGAAAGAGTGAATTAAATGGATGTGTTTAATTGAGATGGGGCATTTGTTTCACAAGTAAGGAAGTCTTTGAGATATGAAGTTATCAAGTTTTATGATATGGTTAATATTATTAAAGCCAAATGTGTTGTGACCCAAGGGGCATTTTTACAAAGGGTTTCACATCGTAAGATTTCCTTTATTGTTCTGTTATGTCAGGCATACATTTTTTCTTTGAAGGTGATAAGATATACATAAAAGAGGGAAAGACTGTAGTCTTTCATTAAAAGGCATTCGCTTTATGCAGAATGTTTGCATCTTCTCCAAACTGCATTAGATGATGTCTTAGGCCAGAGAACAGGCTACAATACTCAATTAATTATGTCTCTTGCATGGCTTATGTCGAAAGAGGATCAGGTGGGCAATTCATTGCACTTTATGGATTTTTTTTTTTTTTTTTTTTTGCTAAGTGGGTATCAAAGAAAAGATGATCTACAAACACAACAAGGTCATTAATTATTTTGTCAACTTTCACTTGTTGTCCAGTAATAGTTTATATGGGTGGAGAGAGTGGAATTTGCCAAATGTCATACTGCTTCATTTTTTGAAACTGAAGGCAAAGCTATTTCTACTGTACCACGCTCATGATTTTGAAGTGGGGCTCGAAGGGAAATAATGTCATCAAGATTAAGGACAATGCTCCAAGTTTACAGTCATCTGCATATTTTGTCAGACACACATTGTCAACAGTGTTGGCATCTAAGAGAAAGATGTGAAAAAGGAGTGTCCCCATAACAGAAAAGAATCTTCTGAAATTCCACTTCTGATTGGCAGTAAAGAAGATAGGAATCCATCTATTCTTACCTGTTGTGTATGACCATGTGATGTCCCCTGTCTGGGCCAGCAATCAAACAGGATGACCCCTTACCACTGACACTGGAGAGGGACATTCACTTGGAATAGAAATGGATATACTCAGGATTTCCAGATGCAGACCTGTCTAAATCAAGCACAATTTCCCTTAAGAGCACACAGGGAACACACTCAGCCCCGGGTCTGGGTTTCTTTATTTGTCTCCCTCCAGGCCCCCAGTAAGGCTCCCCAATAACACAGCTTCAGAGTTAAGTCCTCAGCTGAGTGCCCAAGCCAAGTCCTCCACCACTCTTTCTGTGAAGCCAGTGCTTCATGTCCCTACCCAAGTAGCTGACACACACAGTCTTTGAGATTTGATTTTCACAAACACACACACACCTGGGAAAGGCTGGCACAGATTACCCACTCTACCAACTTTGCCCAGACTATAAGGTAGATTCACTGCCACCAGTCAGTTACTATAAGACTCTTAAAAGATCATCCAGTTATACTGAGTGATATTAATACAATTGGTAATGCTGACCAAACAGTCAGGCTTTCAGGAGTGGCCAGAATTATCACCAAATAAATATGTGCAAATACTTTCAAAACTTAAATATTTTATAAAAAGGACCAGCCACAATGAAAAGTTTAAATATAGTTAATAATAAATAATAAAAGTGCATAAAAATGCTAAATATCTATTTAGAGTAAACACCAGAGTTTCACTCATGGGAAATATTAAAAATAACACTGATGGAAAGTTTCTCACAGTTATAGAAAAACAGTCCCCAGTATTCAGCAAGGTCTGCATGGCATGCAGGAATAGTGCAAGAGCTGCTGCACACAATATGGCCGATAAGTAATCCAGCAACAAGCTCCCGGGATGAGCGCTACACTATTCCTGCATGGATGCCTGCCTGTTTCCTGGATTGTGAATTCACCTCATTTGCCTGTATACTAATTACCCCATTTGCAGGTGAAAACCATGCAAATGAGGTGAATTCTCGATCCAGGAAGCAGGCAGGCATCTGTGCAGGAATAGTGTAACCTGCAGAAATGTATTTGGCTACTAGCCAAATCCATTTCTGCAAATTACAAAACAGAGGCATGACAGCTCAAAAGAAAGCATGTATTCAGTACCTCTGCCTAGGGCATTATAATGAATGTATGTGCTGGCAGCCCTGGAAGCTATCACAACTCCCACATCTGGCATATGACACAGCTGTACCAGATATCTGCAAAAACGGGACATCCCATATGGCCACCTAATATAATTCACAATTCACAGCTAAATATATGTCCATTGGCATGGGAAATAGTTGCAAAATTATAAAAAATAATCTTTGTTTTTTTGGCAATTTTGGCCGTTTTAAGCATAGGGCAGGGTGCACAAACAGGATCGGACTGAAAATAAGAAAAAAACATTGGAAATAAGCTTTTAAACCAAAATCAGCATTCTGCCATAATAGTCAATGGCGTGCATAAGACAACAAAACCATGGAATAGTGGTTGCTAAGAGGGAAGGCTGAGTGTCAGTTTTGTAACCATGCATTAGGAGTCAGTTTTATGCAAATGAGGGGATTGATACTGAATCACACATTCCTCCTCAATGTTAGCTTGTACCCAGCTGTGTAGGTGCACCAACACCATGGTATAAGCATAAGAGGTAGATGACCTAATAAGAGGGAGTGTCATGCATGCTGTAAGCTTACTAGAGCTCTGTGGCTCGTGTTTGCCCTTAGCTAAGCACAGCTAAGGAAGGGGTTTGTGTCTGAGGCTGCCTAGCACTGTTTACATTGCCTAAACAGGTGTGCGCACCACACACCAGGTTTTAAACAAACAAAACAAAAACAGGAAATAGTTCTGTTTACATCTGAGCACTGGGTATGCAAGGCGCACCTCGGGGCTTAAAAAGAAAGGCAATGGGAAGAAAAAACAGCAGTAGGAAGGCAACCAAGGAGAACTAGCATAGCTGGCAGGTGAAATGTATCAAAATCAGCCAATTACACAGGCAGCAGCCCAGCCCAGCACACTACTATAAACTATTTACACACCTTTCACTCTGGTTTTTCCGACAAACCCTACACCACTGGTGTACACAGACGGGGAAATTTTACCTGACAAAACTAACAAAATTATAGGGGCTGCTGTCACTCTCATACATCAATATGTAGAAGAGGCTGAGGGTGGTGAGGATGAAAATGCTGATGATCAACCCACATTGAGGAGAAGGAAAAGAGTGTACAGGCCCAGGGTAACCTACCAGGGGCTACATGAGCTGGAGATAGTGGAGCACTAAAGGGTGGACAGGGACATCCTACAGCAAATTGTTGAACTATGCCAGCCACACCTCACACACAGAACCAACAGAAGGGAACCCATCCCAGTGGATACCAAGGTATGTGTAGGCTTAAGAATACTAGCCACAGATACCTTCCAAAGGCCAACTGAGGATATCATGGGGATCTCACAGGCATCAGCATCCAGGGTACTCCACCAGTTCCTGGATGGCATGTCAGTACATGCCGGTGAACACATATATTTCCTCAACACTCATGAGGCATTGACCAGCAATATGCGTATCTTCCACCAAATAGCAGAATACGCTGAGGTAGTGGGTGCTATAGACTGCACACACATACACATCAAAGCACCACCTGGTGATCCTGGTAGGGTCTGCATAAACTGCAAGGGCGTCCCCTCCATCAACTGCCGGGTAATGTGCGATGCCCAGGGCATTATAATGAATGTGTGTGCTGGCAGCCCTGGAAGCTATCACAACTCCCACATCTGGCATATGACACAGCTGTACCAGAGATCTGCAAAAAACGGGACATCCCATGTGGCCACCTAGTGGGGGATGCTGGTTATGCACTGGAGCTGTGCCTGATGACACCCATCAGAAATGCACACACACCTGAACAAGAACGCCATTATGAGGCACACGCACAAATCAGAATCATAATAGAGCATGTGTTTGAGATGCTCAAGTCACGGTTCTGGTGCCTGGACATATCCAGTGGAGCCTTGCAGTACTCTCCAGCTACATGTACACAAATTTTCATTGTATGTGCCAGGCTACATAATATGATCCTGCAGAAACAGCTGCAGCAGGAACAGCACGGGGCAGGGCCACACAGCCCCCCACTATTGCCAAGGCCAGCACAGGCACAGAGTGACTCTGAGGAGGAACAATCTAAGCCTGCCCATGTAGGCAGAAGGAGGCATGTCCAGTATGCCCAGGCTTTGGCAAAGAAGCAACTCATAACACATACACTGACACGGTAGGAACCCAGGGAATTACACCTCTCTCTGACAAGCACATACAGTAAAAGGGATGCCAAACATGACACTATCTGTGCTTTACCATGTATAGGGAGTGTTACTATGTGCATCCGACATAGTCAGCCCTCCAGCACCATCCTCAATACTGGCATAGCCACAAGGTAAGTCACTCTTTCTATCAATTGCTGAATGGAGTAGTATGTTTTGCTAGTTGTATCTATGGTATGGATGTGAGCATACAAGGGAATCAGGTGGCTGAATGGGATGGCAACAGATAGTGGACACCTATATGGGAAGCATGAAATCCATAACAAATACTGGTGTCAACAAAGTAGGCAGTACTAGGTAAGGTGACAAATCCCACTGCAGTACATGTGGTGGCCCAAATGTGTGTCCATAGGACACACACATGCAAGTCAGTGAGGCTTACATACCCGACAGCCTCAGCCAGCAGGACAGGTGTAGATGACCATAAAGAAAGGCTGTGCTACGGCTTCCAATTGATGGCAATGAAGAACAGCCCCCCTCCAGACCTACACAGACAGACTGCAACAGGTCAGGCATTGTATGTTAGTTCTGAAGGGTAAGAAGTCTGAAACTGTAATGTAGGTCAAGAAAACCTAAGATCTGTACTCTACTGATATGCCCCTAGTCTGGGCGATAGGTCAGAATACAAAACGAAATGGAAGCCAACAGAGTACCTGAAATACCAGTGCTGCCAAGGCAAATGTTTACAGTTGTCAGGTGTGCCCCCCCCCAATCCTATGTAGAAATGCAGTAACATGTACGTGTGGGATTAATAACAATGGAGCACAGATTACTTGAGCTGGCCCAATTTACAGGTTAGATTGCTGCATGTGTACAATATGCAGGGCTCTGTGTGTTAGGTTGTTGTGTGTTGCATATTGTGTGGAAGTGGTCAGCATGTAGGCATGGAAGGTTGTGTCCCAGTGGCCTATGGCCAGTACTGTCGATGACAGGGCCATGTTCTGACTACTGCAGTGCCAACCAAAATGCATCCCAGCAAGACCCAATTCAGCAGTCATCCATACTCACTGTTCAGATGTCAATATTTGTCACCATCTGAAAGATGGACATGCAATGAATGTAGGCCCAGACATACACACAGTACAGAGGTGGAAATAACCTATAAAGAGTACATAAAATTTAAATGTCAACTGCACACACCTTTGGAATTGTACATACAGGTTAGCAGCACATTAGTTGTCTGTGTAGTATGGAATACTGATGTAGTCTGGCCAATCACTGGCAGACCACAAAATTCACAGCTATGAATTAATGAGAGACTGCCTATGTCCCCGTACAAGGCAGTATAAGGGGAATGTCCCAGGTATATCTGTGAGTCAGTTGCAAGAAGCTTTCATATCACACATGCACTCAGCTAACCCCATCATCAGCCAAAGGTTTATCACAGGTCATATCCCTGCTGTTGAGAATGAGTACAGTATGACCCCCACTTCTGTATGGGAATACCCACAGAATCCAGCATACTGAAGAGGTGTCCTATGCATGTGTGTCCCTAGCTGTAAGCAGCACCCTTCCAGCATCCAGAACAATGGATTAATATGGACAGGAACTATTGCCATTAACACCTCGGACAAAACTGAAATGAAAAAACACTCCAAGCCACAAGAATAAGTATAGGTCAGTGCTTTCATTTACTGAATTAAGTAAACTTCTTCAGACAATACACCAATACAATTAAATGCTTAAATACTAAAAACATATGACATCATCACGTTCAAAGAGCAAATCCTGCCTACAATTAAAACGGCAACAATATAATGACTACAGTTATACTGCATCAGTACAGTAAATCTGAAAGTTATCAATCCATAACAGTTTTAAAATATTATACACAAATACATATCTAAGAACTCATGCTATATAAATTATAACTTATAACTATCCCCGTAAGTGTTCAAAAGGCCTTAAAAGGGGAAAAAGCATCAATAACTATCAAACCTAAATAAATTAGAAATCATTTTATCAAGTAAAAAGTCTTAGGGAATACAATAAATTATCAGTTCATCTAATGAGAGATTTTAACTTAAAGATACATTTAATAGATAAACTATCATTGAGTCCTGGGAAAGTATGAGCATTAAGTCTAAGCTGCCAGACTAACTCTTTTTCATGCAACTTTAGGGATAATGGACTCCCCCATCATTATCAATTATCCTGTCAATGGCAAGAAAGAGGAATTCATGGGTGGGGTTAACTTTCACATGTCTAGCCAGAGCATTATTCAAATTCATCATACTGATGTTATAAAGATGCTCATAAATCCTAAGCTTCAATGGCCTCTCCGTCTTGCTGACATGAAAAGCTGGGCAATTACGGCAAGTGCTCAAATAGACAACTCCCTTTGACTCACAGTTGAATCTCCCCTTAACTAGAAACTGTTGATTCTGTACTGTGAAGGTGCTAACTGTGTTAATATATTTACACGACCGGCAACGCCCGCATTTCAACATGCCACAATGAGGGGAAAGGAAAGGGTAAGACATACAATTTTCCAAAATTGCTTTCAAATTCCAACCTCTCCTAAAAAAACACTTTTGGTGCGTCACCCACCTTATCCCGAATAGATGCATCCTCATAAAGGAAGCACCAATTCTTAATCAAAATAGATGTTAGTAGTGGTGCATCTAATGAAAAAGTGGTAATAAACCCAATATTATTACCACAAGTAGTCCATAACCGTGAGGGCTCACCATCCATCATTGTACCTGTCATTTCACCCACAATGCCGTGCCCAACAATGGGTGTCAAACAAGTCTCCTGAAGTGGGACCACAGCCTGTCCAGTCAGGTCCCATGCCAAACTACCTCCAATCCCCTGTTCACAATCTCCAACTCTAAATAATAGTGGTTTAAAAATCCCATTAGCTCTTTTAACATGGACCTCATTAACTAGCTGGTTCACAAGTCTCAATGGGTAACCCCTCTTAAGAAACATTTCCCTCAAGAGGTTGCACTCCTCCAAAAATTTGGAATCGAGGGACACCATTCTGGCCACCCTAACTAACTGGCCTTTAATGACTGCCCTCTTCTGATGGTAAGGGTGGGAGCTGCTGAAATGTAAGAAGGCATTTGAGTACGTAAGTTTCCTAAAAATCCTTGATGTATATCTCCTATTGATCCTATCCTTAGTAAGTTTAACATCCAGATAGGCAATTTTTTCACTTTGGAAATCCCAAGTGAAATCCAAAAAACTAGTGGACCCTGTAATGTGATGCACAAAGTCCGATGTCATGGGCTGGTCAACCTTCCACATGATGAAAATATCATCCAAACAGCGGGTGTACCACACAACTCTTTGTTGGAAAGTATCATCTCTAAACAAAAAATTCTTCTCCCAGTGGGCCATTACAGTGTTCGCAAAAGTGGCACACAGGGCAAGCCCATGGCAATGCCAGTCTTCTGCAAGTAAAGTTCTTTATTAAATATAAAGAAATTATTATTTAGCACTAAATCCAATAGCTAATCAATAAGGTTAATAGTTAAACCATTTAGTCCTTTATCCACCAAAAAATCCTTCACCCAATTGCTCCCTATATCCTGAGGGATAGATGTATATAAATCTCGAACGTCAATTGTCAAAAAATTAACATCATCACTGTAAGGTAATTTATTGATAGCCTCTATTATCTACTTATCTATTAAATGTATCCTTAAGTTAAAATCTCTCATTAGATGAACCGATAATTTATTGTATTCCCTAAGACATTTTACTTGATAAAATGATTTCTAATTTATTTAGGGTTGGTAGTTATTGATGCTCTTTCCCCTTTTAAGGCCTTTTGAAAACTTATGTGGATAGTTATAAGTTATAATTTATAATTTTTATAGCATGAGTTCTTAGATATATATTTGTGTATAATATTTTAATACTGTTATGGATTAATGACTTTCAGGTTTACTGTACTGATGCAGTATAACTGTAGTCATTATATTGTTGCCGTTTTAATTTTAGGCAGGATTTGCTCTTTGAACGTGATGATGTCATATGTTTTTAGTATTTAAGCATTTAATTGTATTGGTGTATTGTCTGAAGAAGTTTGCTTAATTCAGTAAATGAAAGCGCAAACCTATACTTATTTTTGTGGCTTGGAGTGTTTTTTTCTTCATTTCAGTTTTATGGAGTTTACTCGTTTGGATGTTTTTTAGTGTTTTTGAGTAACACCTCGCACACTTACCCTGTCACCCCAGGGGAATCCAATGGCTTGCAGTCTGGGACTGTAGGAGTAGCAGAATGCACTGGCCTGCTACAGATGGCCTGCATCACTACCAAATGCCCTACAGTCCTCTGTCAAAAGCCTGTGCCTCACCCATACTGCCAATGTATGTTATCTCATGGGGTCTCAACGAACAACACAACACAGTCCACAGAACACAAATGCAAGGCCATGTTGACAAATCCCAGTAGCATGCCCACCATGTCCTACTGCATGAACTGTGGACCAACCCCTAAATACCACTGGGATGAAGGGACAACTATAGGGATAGTTCTCAGATATCACTCGCATAATGTTAGGAAAAGGATTGAATAACAAAGTGCGGGGGGGTTGTAGCAGCATGGATGCTATGGAGTGTATGAAGTCTGAACCTGATGTGTGCCCATACTACCCCTGCCTGCAAACCCAGTAATGGGTGGCTACAAACCTGCTCATAAACCACAATTTGAAGGGGAAATGAACAGATATATGACCCCTGCCTCTGGGTAACCTGGGTGAATCTGTACAGCTGAGAGGTATGGCCACAGCAGGATATGGCCATTCTGTTATGTTAATAGATGTACAAGCAGGGGATCCTCAGCCACCACAGTACCAAGGTGCTGAACCATTTACAGAGACCCATCAGCAAGTGTATGCAGCTACCCCCTATAGAATGGCATGAGTGCGCAATAATATGTAGGCTGCAGACCACAATACTGGACACAGCTTCATTCATCTTGTATTTCCCAGGAAATAACTGTGAGCAAATAATTATATCTGTCAATAGTTGATGACATAATAAATCACAGTGTAAAACAGTACATATGTCTGAATATCTCTGCTAACACCAACCATGTAACACAAGCAGCACAGACACAACAGTTACAGTATCTCACTATCTTTTGCTCATTGTGGCTCCATATTGTCAACCTATATACAGATATCCTGCAAAAACAGGTTGCTAGCTGTAGGTTTAGAATACAAAATCCTGTACTGGAGTACAAACTACCTGGAATGGATTCACACACGCAATACAGAAGGTCATACTAGGCATGCTCCTACACTTAGAAATATAAAGCCCATGTCTGACAACAACAATGGACTATAGATATCTGTCAGTTTCAAATGTCTGTGCACACACACCACATTGCACACCATTCATGCTTTGCACACACATTGGATAGGAATACTCACACATATCCAAGACCAACAAACTATAATAGGTCAAACATGCACACACAGAGATGTGGGGAAGAGAGGCAGACAGTGACAAAGAGATTGCCATCATGAGGCCTGTCCCACCCACCACACATCCAATTGGCCAATATCACATGATGTGCCAATGTCAATCACTGTAAACATTTGCTTTTGTTTGCCCTCAGCCCCATAGTGTTTGTGATGCTTGTGATAACTGTGTAACATGATAGTACAAATCAGTATTCATATGGCATTTGTATACCTAGTCCTCTCAAATGTAAAGTTGTGTGTGTGTGTGGTTCCAGAGGAATGGTCTATGGCCCATTCACACACACTGCACTTTCTATTACCAATGTTAGCACTCATGCTGATGTCAGTCACCTTGAAATAACCCTCTGGCCAATTCTCAGTCCCATAAGCTCCATGGCACTTGCTATAACTGTGTAATGTTACAGCGTAATGTTATACTAGTTAGGTAGGAGTTCTAATCCCCAACATGGCAACTGTGAAACTCTGTGTGTGTGTGTGTGTGGGTGTGTGTGTGTGCAGATTAATGATTTTGAGGCCATTCACAGTCAGTACACCTCCCACTACCCTACTTTAGCAAGCCTGCTGATGTCTGTCACCTTGAAATACCCCTTTGGACAAGGGCCAGCCCTATAAGCTCCATGGCACATGCGATAACTGCCCTATAAGCTCCATGGTGCATGCGATAACTGCGCAGTGCTATAGCGTAACATACTAGTTAGGTAGGAGTCCTAATCCCATACATGGCAACTGGGAAACTCTGTGTGTGTAGAGAAAGTAATGATTTTGAGGCCATTCACAGTCACTACACCTCCTATTGCTCTACTTTAACAAGCCTGCTGATGTCAATCACTTTATAATACCCATTTGGGCGAAGGCCAGCCCTATAAGCTTCATGGCATGTACCATAAATACAGAACAATGTAGTAGCAGTAACTACACAGTTATGGGCTAGAATCTCATCTGTGGCAAGTGTTTGTGTGTGTATATATGTATGTGTGTACCTCAAAGATTTTGGCCCCACTGACACCCAGTACACATCTCAGAGCCTGACTTTAGCAGTCCTGCAGATATCATCCATCTTAGAAGTACCTGTTGCCAACCCTAAATCATTTCAGGTCAGTGGTGCATGTGGTAAATGCATAACATAATGGTCCATAAAGACTGTGATAGAGGTATGAATCTCACCCTTAGCAAATGTAAATGTGTGTTTAGGATAAAATTATTTTGAGGATCTCTCACCTACTACATCACCCAATGCCAGTATTTACAAGGGCTGGTGATGTTTCTCACCTTAGAAGTACCTTTGGACAACATCCATCCTATAAGCTCCATGGCCCATGCGATAAATGCGGTAGACTGTAATAGCAATACACAGCTAGGTAGGGGGCTGAATCTCAGTACTGGCAGTGTGTGTGTGTGTCTCTCATCAGTATCCTGTGTGGAGGTTGCTGTGAGTGTGTAATAACAGGATGCATTGTAGGGCTGGTTTTGATAAATTATTATGTTGAGGACCTAGTACATGTCACAATGTCCACCTTACAAGGACAACAAATGTCAAACACCAGAGAGGCTGGTGTAGACAATCCATAGCCCTACATGTGACATTACGGATTGGTGAACAATATAGGCAACCCTTCTATTATTCAGAGAACACTCTCCACCCATGTCTCATACACAAACACACTTGGCTAGGCAACAACCACTATATTGGTAGTTCCCTGCATATTGACTCACAGATAGTAACCACGGTGTGATTGTAGTGGACTACATGCCTGTTGACCACAACAGCACCAATGACATCAGAAAGTACTGTGATGTGTTATACCTCCTGACTGAGTGTGTGCTATCCAGCAAGTAAAAGGACATGGCACCCTGTTCCATCCCTACAGTAGGCAAATAAATGCTTACGGTGGTCCTTTTGCTATGTTCTCCACTGGACGGCTGCAACAACTGTAGAGTCTTCAAATGTAACCCACAAAGGGAATACCATGCCTTATATACATGCCTTGTTTGGAAAGACGCCACTAACTCCACTGAATACCTGTAGCATGCTTTCAATGTAGGTGCAAGCAAGACCTCAGTTCCATACCCAGGTCTCACCAAATGAGGTCAGGAATGCTACATCAAATAACAACAATCTGTCCACACAACATGCCCCAGAGACCTCAAGTACACTTCCACATGTCAAAGAATGTGTGTGGGACATGTGCACAACCCAAACACTGTCCATCTTATGGAATATAGATCACATAAATGGGAAGCAGTGTACATCACTGGCCATCCACAATAGTAACCCAGATGACTGGATGGTGAATACAATACCCACCTGTGGGGACTACTCCAGGGATTACACCCCTGAGCCACACCAGAGACAACTGTCCCATTGCCCTCCTTCAGTACGCCTGCTGATATCATTCACCTTGGAATAACCCTTTAGCCATATACTAACCATATAAGCTCTGTGGTGCTTGTGATAACTGCATAATACTGGAGTGTAGAAAACTAGTTAGGTAGGAGTTCTAATCCTGATCCTGCTAACTGTGATAATGTGTGTGTTTCCCTGAGAGAGAGAGAGTGTGTGTGTGTGTGTGTGTGTGTGTGTGTGTGTGTGTGTGTGTGTGTGTGTGTGTGTGTGTGTGTCTTCATTGTGATAACTGCATAATACTGGAGTGTAGAAAACTAGTTAGGTAGGAGTTCTAATCCTGATCCTGCTAACTGTGATAATGTGTGTGTTTCCCTGAGAGAGAGAGAGAGAGTGTGTGTGTGTCTTCATTGATACCTGTTTTGTGGACATTCACACATACAACACTTCCCGTATCCCTCTTTTAGCACTGTTGCTGATTTCACTCACCTTCAAAGATACCTTTGGACAGCTCTCCAACATGTAAGCTCTGTGACGTGGGCAATAACTGCGTAATGCTGTAATAGCAATACATAGTCAGGTAGGGGTTTGAAACTCGGGATGGGTTAATGTGTGTTTGTGTGTGTCATCAGTAACCTGTGTGGGTGTTATGGTGATTGTTTAATGACAGAATCCATTATAGTGTGGGTTTTGCTACATCATTATATTGAGGACCTGCATGTCCAACTGTCCACATTACAAGGCCAACAGTTTTCAAACACTGTAGAGGTTGTTGTAGACAATACACAGCCATAAATGTGTACAGCCATGTGCAATTACTATGTGACAGTATGGATTAGTAAACAATATAGGCAACTATTATAATACCCAGATACCACTCTCCACCCACGGATAATACAAAAACATGCTTGGCTCTTACTCTCTTACTCCCTTCCTTTCTTACTTTGTCTCTATCTCTCTCTCCCTCTCTGGTGGATGTGGAAAAATCTGTTTTACATAGGCAGCAGCTTGAGTTTTGTAAGTAATGCTCATGATCAGCTGATGGTCTGTGCGTGTGGAACAGGTGTGGTATCATTCCTATAGCCAGTTGCATGGAAACACTATCCTATAACTAAGCACTTCATGTGGGTGTTGGCCCTTTTCCTTCACTGTGAGCAGG
>NC_056744.1:1315243432-1315315932 GCF_019279795.1 Protopterus annectens | reverse complement strand
GCTTGCAACTTCTCTAAGTCAATTCAAAAATAGTCTAAAACTCCACTTCAAGTCACACTGGCTATGTCCCTGCTCAAACCCAGACTTACTCTGTGACATTAACTAAAACATAAAAAACTAGCTAAGATGATAAGTACTTTGTATACTGTGATAAAGAAATATGTATTCTGTCTAACTCTATGTCATTATACTGCCTACCGTCCTTGCTAATATGTTATTAATGTTACATTTGTAGTAATCTCAGAAATAGTAATGGCAGTCTTGTACTTGTATGCAAATAGCCTATGTTTTTGTTAAGTTCTTTCAGCTCATTTACTGTACCTAATTATCAATGTAACTCTGTTGGAGCTTTTCTCCCCGGGCCTCCACTGAAAAAGGACATGTATCCAGTCGGACCATCCCGGTTAACAAATGTAAAATAAAATAAATAAATAAAATAAATAATAAAATAACCTGTTGGCTAGCTGATTTCTGTCTGTCCTCTGTACAGATGTGCAGATGTCAGTTATCCATCTTGGCTGCTTACAGGCAATCTATGCTTGACTGACACTGACATGTCTGCCCAGCTGTGTTATGAATGCCACAGCTATGAAACTCCACCCTGTATGCACCATATGCCATGAATACCTCAACTAGACTACGACAGTCAACAGAAAGTACAGTTTTGTACCTACCATAAATGTAGGTGTTCGAGTGCTCATACAGCTGCAGTCATAACAGATGGGTTATCCTACCATCAGGCGGGTCCTCGGTCGACCGAATTCCAAAATCTAGGTCCGGCGTCGGTTGTCGTCGCTTCCTCCCTGACGTCAGTGCGGCAGGGGTATAAAAGAGGCAGCCAACGCCATTTTCTTCAGTTTTTCTTGCCCCGGATGTCAGGTGCCCCCAGAAGGAAGGCAAACATAATGTTATGCAAAAATGCAATGTTGATAAATCAAAAACAGTAGTTGCAAGCAAATACACCATAAACGAGTACCCCAAAAGGTTATATGAAAAGGGTTTGCCATAAGGCCTGTCCTAAGAGGGGTTGGAGGGAGGGAAACCTGGACTGCAGCTGTATGAGCAATCGAACATCTACATTTATGGTAGGTACAAAACTGTACTATGTTCATCGTGCATACAGCTGCAGTCATAACAGATGGGTAGAATCCCAAAGCTAAGTAAGGGTGGTAGGCACTAAGTGGAACTAGGAGGGGCTAGGATGCCCTGCAGGACTGCAGTGGCAAAGCCCGCTCTAGATTTAGAGTATAGTAGGAGGTGATAGTGCTTGGAGAAAGTGTGCACTGAACTCCAGGTGGCTGCTTCCAAAATATCCTTGGTAATGACCCCCCTGAGGAAGGCTGCAGAGGTAGCTGTGGCTCTGGTGGAGTGGGATCTGATGCATGCAGGCACAGTTTTTCCATGAAATGAGTAACAAAAGTGTATGCAGTGGGCTATCCATTTTGAAATTGTCTGTTTGGAAATAGCCTTTCCTTGAGCACCTGCAGCATAGGACACAAAGAGTTGCTTAGATTTCCTGAATGGCTTTGTCCTGTCCAAATAACAAAGTTGTCTGTGAATGTCCAAGGAATGTAGTAGTCTTTCCCCTTTGTTTTGTGGATTAGGATAAAAAGTAGGTAAGTGGATAGTCTGATTCAAAGCTACACTGGATACTACCTTTGGCATAAAGGTAGGGTTGGTTCGTAAGGAAACTCTGTCTTGATGGAAAATGATGAATGGTTGCACAGCCATGAGGGCCTGTAGCTCCGAAATCCTGCGAGCTGAGGTGATAGCCAGAAGAAAGGCTGTTTTCCATGACAAGTACTGTAACTCTGATGAAGAAGCTGGCTCGAAGGGAGGAAGGGTCAGCTTTTCCAATACGAAGTTGAGGTCCCAAGCAGGGACTGGTAGTTTAATTGGGGGGTTTATATTCTTTGCCCCTCTGAGGAACTGCCTTAAGAGAGGATGAGAGAATAAAGGAGGATCTGTGTTGTATTGTGCAGAAATTGCTGAAGCGTGGATCTTGATGGAGGAGAAGGAAAGTCCATTGTTTAACATCTCAGCTAGGTACTGTAAAATTTGAGGTATATTTATTACCCAAGGATTCTGTCCCTTCTTTTGATTCCAGGAACAAAATCATTTCCATTTGGTGGAGTAGGCCTTTCTAGTAGAAGGTCTTCTGGCCTCCAAGATGACATCCTGCACCTCCTTGGAGAGGAGAAACTGTTGGGAAATCAAGGAATTCTCCATGCAGCTAGATTTAGAGTTTTGAGATGGCTGTGAAGAGTTTTGTAGTTGTGCTGGGACAACAGAAGAGGGACTAGAGGTAGGATCCATTGTGGGGAATGTGTCAGGCTCTTCAGGAGCAGATACCAGTGCTGCCTTGGCCAGTCTGGAGCAATGAAAATCATTTTCAGCCTCTCTGCTCTGGCTTTTAATAGAACTTTGGGCAGCAGAGGAAGAGGCGGGAAGGCATAGACTGTCAATGTTGCCCAATTGAAAGAAAGTGCGCCCACTTTCCAGGCCTGTGGATGATAGGTCCTTGAACAAAATTTTTTCAACTGGCAATTTCTGTGGGTAGCAAAGAGATCTATGTCTGGCTGTCCCCATGCCTGAGTCATCTTTGTGAAAATTTGAGGATGCAACTTCCATTCATGTGGATCTGTCATATTTCTGCTTAGGCTGTCTGCCAGTGTGTTTCCTTCCCTGGCAGGAATTGTGCCTGTAGTTGAATTTTCAATTCCTGTGCTGTGTTCCATAGGGTCATGGCTTGCCTGCACAGGGGGTATGAATGAGTTCCCCCCTGTTTGTTTATGTACCACATCACTGGGGTGTTGTCTGTCCTTATCAATAGCTGGCCTGGATGCAGTAGGTCTTTGAAGGTCATAATAGCCTTTTGCACAGCTAGCATTTCCTTTTGGTTGATGTGAAGGAGCTTCTCTTTTCGTGCCCATTTTCCCTGAATGCACTGATCTGTCATGTGTGCTCCCCAGGCGTAGTCTGAGGCATCTATTGTGATGATTTGAGTTGCTTGAGGTACACAGAAAGGAAGACCTGTGTTTCTTTGGCAAGCTTGAGCCCACCACATAAATTCCTTTTGAAGGCATGGAATGAGTGGTATAATTGCTTCCAAGCTGTAACTGTGTTGAGACCATAAGTATTTTAGGTACCATTGAAGTTTCCTCATATGCAGCTTTGCACATGGGATAAGTAGGATGCAAGATGCCATGAATCCCAGAGCCTGCAGGACTTTCCTTGCAGTTAGCCTGGTGTAAGTTGCCATTTTTCTGAAGTACTGAGACAGTTGCCCTTGCTTGTCTGGCGTGAGGTAGGCCATCTGGATGGTTGTATCCAAGTTGGCACCCAGGAAAATTATTTGTTGAGAGGGTATTAGTTTTGATTTCTTTTTGTTGACTGTGTATCCCAGGAAGTTCAACAGTTTTATTACAAACGCCAGGTGCTGCAGTAGTATGTCCTTGCTGTCCGCTTGGATCAGGCAGTCATCCAGATATGGGTAGATTTGTATACCTTGTAGTCTGCAGAAGGCGATTACTGATGCCAGGCATTTCGTAAACACTCTGGGCGCAGTAGATAAGCCAAAGGGCAATGCAGAGAATTGGTAATGGGTTGAACCTGCAAGAAATCTGAGGTATCTTCTGCAATCTTGTCTGATAGGGACATGCGGGTATGCCTCCTTGAGGTCCAATGTTACCAGCCAAGACTCCTTGCCCAGCATGGGAAGAAGCTGCTGTAATGTGAGCATCTTGAATTTTGGCACCTGTATATATGTGTTTAGGATGGATAGGTCTAAGATAGGTCTCCAATCTTTGTCTTTCCTTGGTACCAGGAATAGTCTGGAGTAAAACCCTTGACCTTGTTCTTTTGCAGGTACCTCTTGAATTGCTTTCATGTCCATGAGAGCTGAAATTTGTTTTTGTGCCTCTGCCCTTTGATTTCGTGGCAGGTTTGGCATGCCTCTCATTTTTGGAAGGGTGTGAAAGTGGAACCTGTAGCCTCTGTCTATAATGTCCAGAATCCATTTGTCTTTTGTAACAATATGCCAATTTTTTGAGAATAATGTCAGTTTTCCGCCCAAAGGTGCTGCCATTAAAGCTTTGCTTGGCAGGTTTAGGGGGAAGACATTGTGTCTGTTTTCTAAAAGACTGTGATCTATCTTCTCCACCTCTTGGGGTTGGTGCTTGCCACTGTCTGGCTCTGAAAGATCCTTGAGGTTGCCCTCTACCCCTTGGGTGCCTGTATCTGCCCCTTTGAGGTCTGTCCGTGGCTGGAAAGGACCAATTTTTTGAAGGCCAGTTTCTGCTGAAACATGGTGGCTGTACCTGCAGGAAATCTTTCACTGTTTGCATTGATTTCGCTTTTTCCTCCATTTTCTTTAGCACCTCCTCTGCTTTAACACCAAACAATACATCTTTTTGAAGAGGTGCATCTAATAATTTAGCTTTGACATGATCTGGTAAGGTTTGCTCTTTGAGCCAAGCATGCCTACGTATAACAGACCCCGTAACAGCAGCTCTACATGAGGCCTCTAAAGCATCAAAACCACACTGCAAGGTATGTTTACCCACTTGCTCTGAACCATGCAACATATCCTGCAACTCTTTTAAATCTGGTTGTTCTGGTTGTGTCATTTTGCTTTTCAGCTGAGATATCAAAAACTGTTGATACTTTAACATATGGAACTGACAGTTTAATGCCCTCATGGTTAAAGTGGCCGAGGTGTACACATTTTTCCCCCACCTTTCTAAAGATCTGGAATCTCTCTCTGAAGGTAATGGGTTTTTAGCAGTAGAGGCCTTAATTCCCTTGGGACCCTGTGAAATAGTTTCTGGGTCAGCAGTATGGCTTTTATATAGGAACTGGTGAGAATCAGGAACCCGGTAATACCTGTCTGGTTTAACAGGAGCTGGAGGCAAAGAATCAGGATTAAGGCTGGCTTCTGTGTACACATCATCCAAGATATCAAAAACAGGAGGGATAGCCAGAGGCCTATGCTGGGGGAGCAGAAGAAATTCCCTGAGCCTCTTGTTGGAATCTGAGTAATCTTGGCCTTCCCAGTGAAAGTGTTCCCTCAATGTATGCAGGGTTTCCCCAAAAGAGAAGTCCTCATGGGGGGAGACCGAGGGAATAGACTCCTCTGCATCAGAGTCTTCGAATGGAGAATAGGCACAATCCTGGTCCTCAGAAAGTTCTGAGGTAATAGAAGCTTGATCTGAGGAAGGGTAGTCTTCCTCTAATCTGGGCCTTTTGTCAGAGGGGGGTTGAGGACCCCTGATAAGAGTAATCAAATCCTCAGCCATTTTAAGCATCTGTTTTTTAGGCATGGTGCCTTGAGAGGGTGTCTGAGGAACCTGTTTTTTGGTTTTCATGGCTGTTTTAGATTTAGTGAAGGCTTTATTAGAGAAGGAGGAAGGCCTGAAGACCCCTTGAGAAATGGCAGGCCTGTCTAAATTCTGAGTTTCCCCGCCAGGAGTGGCGTCACTATCTGTAGTAGGAATGGGGGCCGAGGAGCCTGCGACCTCGGGTACTGAAGACACCGGTAATGCATTGCCATCGGTACTCAGGGGCTGCGTAGGTGCCTTGCTGAGTACCGGAGAACCGGTAGTCGGCCTTAGCGTGGTATCAGTAGGTGGTGCGGACCTCATATGCCGGTCCTTATCTTTGCGTTTTTTGCTCAAAACTGGAGTCGTTGTATCCGACGACATAATATAATTAAATTTTTTGCCAAAAAAGTGAAGGGCGAACTCCGCCCGATGCTTAATAGTGTGTTTGTTGAATCTAGCACAAAAACGGCAGGCCGAGACGTTGTGGTCTGGGCATAAGCAAGGTATACAGTAAGAGTGGAAATCCTTATGCGGTATTTGCTTCCCACATGAAATGCAATTATTAACTTTGTCTGAAATCGGTCTGAGGCAAGAAAAGTTTCCCCAACGGGGCACTTAGCTTTCAAGAAGACTTCGGCTGAAATACTTTCATAAATCTCAGGAGCTGGCCGACCGGCACTTGCGAACTGCTTCTGCTTCGGGCACCACGCGGCAAGAAAGACTGGAGAAAATGGCGTCGGCTGCCTCTTTTATACCCCTGCCACACTGACGTCAGGGAGGAAGTGACGACAACCGACGCCGGACCTAGACTTTGGAATTCGGCCGACCGAAGACCTGCCTGATGGCAGGATAACCCATCTGTTATGACTGCAGCTGTATGCACGATGAACATCATACTTGGGTACAGGTCTCCAACCCAGACACTGGCCGTGTTATGTAATATATGTTGCATAAATGTCAATTGGAGCACCTCACTAGCCCTCTGCAAGAGACTGGATATTGCATTTAACTGTCACCCTGGGAATCACTCAAGTGGCATCAATTGAATAATGGCCTGCTGACAAATGTCAGGTGGCATGATACCATTGTACCCACTTCCCCTACTCTTCGCATCTCTCCATGGACAATATCCTGGTACACACCTAGGAACACCTGAACCTATGGACCCCAGTACTGAAAAATGTATCAGTGTGCATTAATGAGAATAACTGTGTCTGTGTGTTTGTAAACA
This sequence comes from Protopterus annectens, assembly GCF_019279795.1. NCBI lineage: Eukaryota > Metazoa > Chordata > Ceratodontiformes > Protopteridae > Protopterus > Protopterus annectens. Next base: position 1,315,309,380 of record NC_056744.1, on the reverse strand, counting down.
TGCAGTTGATAATACCCTCAGGGCCTTCTCACCCACTACAACCCCCCATTGCCATAGTTAGAAATGGCTGCTGCTGTAATGGACATTAAATGTACCTTGTTACACTCTTCACTCTATAGGCTACCTGGAGCTTGCAATACCAGCACAACACTGTTGTACAAATGGGTAGATAGGCATGGGTTACCCTCCGAGTCCTGGCAAGTGTGTGTATGTCTGCAAGTGTGTATATTTGTAGGATAAAATATTCTGAGGCCACATTCTCCAAATACAATACACAGTGCCATACATTATAAGGGATAGTTATGTTGCTGACATTAGGAGAGTGAATGCAAACCCTCACCCTACTATCCCTGTGGCATGTGCAATAAATGCATATCCCTGTAGCAACACTGATGAGATAGACAAGGGGTTGTATTGCAGTCCTGGTCAATGTGTGATTGTGGGTATGTCAGTATATTATCATGGGTTTCAGTGAGTAAAGTATCCAGTGTGGGGTGTGGGTGTTGGGTATACTGTCTTTACACCATGGTACCCCCAGTACATATCCCAAGGTCCACTGTATGAGGACCATTGTCACCATCAACCATACTGTTTGCAAATTATCTGTAACAGAATGGACTCACTGACAAGATAGCACTGATAAACCCAGGTCTCTCAGATATGTCTATGACTGTTATGTGTTTGTAAATGTGTATATGACAGTATGTCATACTATGTATGTATTTGTTCATTAACATCCACTACATCCCACATTACCATACTCTACAACGCCTGGTGATTTTCTTCACTTAACAAGAAACTCGGGACACACCTCATCCTAAAAGCTGTGTGGTGTGTGCAATTAAGGCCAAACACATTAGTAGCAATAAGTACCTAGATAGGGGTTCTTCTCTCAGTATTGCCAAGTAAGTGTGTGTGCATGTGAAGGGATCTACTTCAGTTTGCAGAAAATACACGTCCCAAGAGGTCATCTGTCCGAGAACTGACTGGCAAATGCTAACATTTCAAAGGAGTCATCTTGTGGAAATGCATTCCATCAAAACTAGTAGTAGATGTATAAATGCCCTCTTCCCCACTGCACAGCTGTACAGCGATACTGGAGTTGGTATATATAGTTGGGTGTGGATGTTGTGGGCACAGTGACCCTCATTGGGGTTATTATTGTGTGTATCCCCCCACTTAGTCTGCTGTAATTCTGTACATTTTATGTTAACAGGATAGGTACTTGTCAATCACACTATGTGTGGTTCTACGCCAACCCACACCCTCCAAAGTGGAGGGCTGTGCCACCCACACCAGCACACCTATGTATACCAACTTCACAATTGCACTAAATTGGGGAAGAGGACATATACTCTGCCAGCACCATCGTCAATGACATTAAACTAGCAGACTTATTATTTACTGCTGACACATAGACACCTACAACACAAACTGAATACATTATGGAGACCACAATCAGTTAGTGTTAATAACAGCTATAATGCATCATGGCTGGACAGTTACACATCCTGACATGTAAGCATTAAACTTTTCAGCTGAAAACATGTTACACAACATTACACTGCTAAACCTTAGTACATTCACCCTGTGCACCAGAACCATATTAGCCTGTCCCTGCATCGATGGTATGGATGACAGGGACAGGTATTATCATCATATGCACAGGGTGTTTTGTGGGTTTGCCAGAGACCTATGCTGAGACATTTGGTTGACAGTGTGTGTGTGTGTGTGTGTGTGTGTGTTAGGGGGTTTCGTTATCAATTGGGCTGTGTAGATGTGGTGTGTGTAGGTATGGAGGTCCCCTAGCTGTGTTGGTGATGTTTGTGTGTGTATGTATGTACGCACACAGTTCTGCCATGTGGCTGCCCTATACAGGGGTTTGTTGGACAGCTGCAGACTGTACATGGCAGTGTGTGCAGCTCACCATCTCAGGTCACGGACACGAAAACTGTGCCTGACAGGGGTTCCATGGGCACTACCAAGTAAAAGCCCAGATGTGGTAATCTCCCCTGATGACGACAAATGTCCGCTGGATCCAGGTCCCTGTTGGGACCAGCCAGGACCACGTGCACATGGCCTGCTGTGTTGTGGTTTGGACAGCACCCCCCAGCAATGCTGGTGCTGGTACTATCACTACGAGAGCGGCTGTGACCTGTTGCATGTCCATGAAGACCTTCACCTGTTGGTGTTGCTGCCCTAAGTCCATGTGGCTGTCGCCCTACTCCCACCATATGCTCTAACACAGACATTGCACAGTCAAGGATTCCCACCATCTCACCCAACCATCTATCCAGGACCTCTGCAAAATAACAGTGGGGACTTGCAAGATCACGGATGTTGTCAAGTATAGCAGAATGAGTAGCCCTCTGGAGCCTCAGACGCTGGTATAATGTTCCATACATGCCTGTGCCTCCATGATGGCCCAAAACATGCATCTGGTAATACCTGCTGTGGCACTTCTGCCAGGGGCATGATGGCCAGCAGCCCTCCTACGAGCACCCCTGCACACCTGCCTGTGTGGTATCTTACTGATCATCCGGCTATGGATGCTGTGTACAGACACACTTGCCATAGTCCGCACACTGTCCTGTCCCATGCCACCACCCGCCAACTGTCCCTCATCTATGGCCACTGGTGATGGGGTATGTATAGGCCTTGTGACTGTGTGTGGGGATGGGATGGATAAAAGTGGGATGTCAACCGATGGCACAGCTTCAGGACCTGATAACCCTGCCTGTGCCTCACCATACCTATCATCAATGTCAGAGTCTGTATGGACACTAACATCGGTTTGCCTTCAGGAGGTACCCTGACCCACCTCGCCACCTGTGAGGGGAAAACAAAAAATGTAATTTAAGACCCGAATGTCACTGCTTACCTCTAAACACACTCACACAGACAACACACACACACACACACACACACACACACACACACACACACACACACACACACACACACACACACACACACACACTTACATACAGGTGAGGTGGCACAAAGGTATTGCCTCTCATTTCCCAAAAGTCAACATGCATGACATATGGCACTCAAAAGCATGCACTGCAGCTATACTCAATCCCTGTTAATACATTATACATCTCTGTGATGCATGAGTTGTGTTAGTAGGTGATGCCCCTTCCCCTGGAACACACTGCACCCATGGACACGGTATTGCTGTGCACCTGTTCAGCACCTTGGCATGTACTGTACACCATAACTTACGAGTGTACACACCATTGCTGAATGTGTATATGCATCACAGTTATGTTTGCTCTGTTGCTCACAGCCCCTATGTGTTTGTCTGACACATACCTGGGATGATATGAGGACAGATGTCAATAGTGAATGCCTGACCTCTGATTTGCAGATTTCATCATCAGTAGTGCATGTATGAGCAATAAAATCCAATTACACTGACAACCTTCAAAGCTTACTGTGGCTATGAGGAGTGTACACACCCTTATTGACATGCCAGCTACTTCCCTGATATGCAATGGGGCCACAATACTTCATATGTTTTCATTACACACACCTGATAAGTGACATATGAACTGTGCAATGAAATGAAGTATCAAACAAATGTGCTAGTTGTGCACAAAGATGTATAATGTATTAACAGGGATTGAGTATAGCTGCAAAGCATGCTGTTGAGTGCCATATGTCATGCATGTTGTCTTTTGGTTGAGATGCATACAATACGTGGGTTGCATAAGTGTGCATACCCTTAACACGATGCTTTGTTCAGCACCTATTAAGTGAACTACAGCAGTCACTATTCCTGGAAGGGGTATACTAGCATGGCTCATCTTCACTTGCCATTATTTGGTCAATCTGCCCTACAAATGTCCCCCAACTCTGCCGGAATGCAAGGTCAGCTCATCTGCACAGACAGCCCTTGGAGGTCACACAGTACCTTCACAATTGCTGTGGAGTCGGAGTTATGTCTGGCAAAATTCATGACCTTGACTGTGTTCAGATAGAGACATTCTTAATGAGCTGTGGATGTATTCCTCCGTTCACTGTTGTGTTTCAGGATGACAACCCTCCCCATCCTCAGCCTTTTTGCAGATGCTTGACGGCTATGGGCCACACCTGAGTGTCGTTTTGCAGTGTTCCAAATTCAGAACACCATGTCCACAGGCCTAGTTCCTGCTAATGAACAGCAAACCTAAAGGTGCACATTGACACCACCAAGGTACAGATGGGGATGGTGTGCCTAAGGTGGAGTGAGGTGTTGCTAGTGTACCACATGTATCTTTATTAATACTGTCTGTACATTTCAGCCTTGGTCGCAGTACATCATTACACATTGCAACACGTGCCTTTGAGAGACTTGATGTTATGCATATGCTACCTGTAGAGAGATCTGGATGATGTTTCCTGTAGAATAACTCTTCCATCTGATTACCCTAACCCATAGGCCACACTTATGCAGAGTCCTGGCAATTGTCAACACAGGTACTGCACAGGCAGTACTTGCTAGACATTCCTGCAAGTCCCTCAGTGTTGATGCATGTTTCTGGGCAGCCTCCATGACCAGTTTGCAACATGTGTTGACACATAGCCCAAAGACTCAGTGTGCCACTCAACCACAGACCATAAGGCAAAACAACGTACCTAACATACTAGTCATAGATGACTGTATAGTCAGGCACACTGATGTCCCACTCTCCAGGCTAAACAAGGAGAAGGTTACTGTCAGTTGCCTGTCAGGTGCCAGGATCCACCACATAACCCACGCACTCAGGTCACTCCACAAGTACAAATATGACTCTGTCATTGTCTATGTTGGTGTGAATGACCTGAGACATACCCCCCTGGACTACATGAAAAGAGACATGGAAGAGCTCTCTGATCTTGTAGCCCAGGCAGGTATGACCCTAGCCCCGAGTAGCATCCTGCTATCGCCCAGAATGATACCACAGTACAAGGACAAAATGATTGACTTTGACAATTGGCTAAGCTTCTGATGTAATTCTAAGGGGATCCCGTATCCGTCTTTCTGGGATGACATGGTCGACAGACCACGATGCTTTGCCAGAGATGGCCTGCACCTGTCACCCCTGGGATTCCAGGTACTGGCTAAGGCTCTTGCCACCCGTATAGTGTCTTTTTTAGGTAAGGTTCAAATGACAAATTCACCACCATAACAGGAACAGGCAAGGAAAAACTAAGGGTAATGCTACTCAATGCTAGAAGTCTAAACCTCAAAATGTACTCCCTCGAGGCACTCCTTAAAATGGAGAACATCAATATCTGTGTAGTGACTGAGACCTGGTTCAAGGCTCCAGACAGCACCCCTGCATTACCAGGCTATAACTCATACCACACTTTTCGGCCACCTAACCTGGACCGGAACACTAAAGGCAGAGGTGTGTCCATATTCATTAAGGATATCCACACCTGCAGGCAAGTTGCTCAGCATAATACATCCAAGGTTATCCAAGTGCAACTAACTCTGGGCAAAACTGCAATCCAAATTGTAGCTTGCTACAGATCCCCCACCATACCCCAGGATTCCCAGTCCTCTTTTCTTGATATACTGGAAAACATTACTGTTCAACCAAACACCCTAATAATAGGCAATTTTAACTACCCACCATTAACTGGGAAAACTACTCATGTATCAACTCCTTCTCTCAACGCTTTTTGGAATTCATAAATTCCAATGCCCTGGATCAACTTATCCACACCCCCACTAGGGGCAACAATATCCTAGACATAGTCATTGTCAACATAAGTGACCGGTGTTCCACACCTGAAGTCAACTCCTCACTGGTCAGATCCGACCATAAGCTAATCACCCTAGATATCCACATACCACCCCACCCCCTATTAAGGAAACCACGGTAAACAATTTCTCCAAAGCCAACTTCATGCTTCTTAAGACAGAAGTGATGAACTTCATGACACCCATGCAGATGGACAATACAGTTACGACTGCTGAATCCTACACAAATGCACTCTATAAACACTTACATGAGTGTATGGATCGTGCTATCCCAAACAGAACCAAGACGCCATCCTCCAAAAAAGGAAGCCAATCTGGTGGTCCCCTGCCATAAACAAACTCTACAACACAAGAAAGAAACTGTTGCAAAAGAAAGTAAAATCCCCTGAGTGGAGGAGCTCCCTGGTCAGCCTCAGTAAGAAGCTGAGATCCCATATAAGATCCTCTAAAGGTAGCTACGAAAAACAAAATCGCCACTGATTCTAAGGACAACCACATAGCATTCTATAGCTATGTCAAGAATCTCAATGGCAACACCAGATCTACTCTGAGTTACAGCACAATGGCACAAAAATTACAGAACCAACTGATATTGCCAACATTCTGGCAGATAGGTTCAGTGCTAACTTTAGCCCCCTCTCACCCACTAAAGGGCCCATAGCTATATTGGAAAAATGCAGAGGCCCTGTAATCACAACTATGCAGGAAAAAGTTGCATTGTCTAAAGCCAAAAACACAGCATCCATGGGACCGGACAGCATCCCACACCGTGTTTTACACAAACTTCAGAATGAACTAGCTCCCCACCTCAGCACCATGTTCAATCATAGCCTCACATCAGGCTTTGTGCCCACTGAAAGGTGCACAGCAACAGTTATCCCACTCCATAAAAGGGGAGCCACCACTGATCCCGGGAACTATTGCCCTATTAGCCTGATGAGGCTGGTCTGTAAGGCCATGGAATGTATCATCATGGAACTCATAAACAAAGATATTGGTAACCTCCAAACTCTGGACCCCACCCAGTTTGGGTTTGTGAAAGGCAGATCATGCCTCCTGAAACTGACCGGCTTCTTTGAGGTAGTCACCAAAGCAGTGGATGAGGATAAGGTGGTTCACACAGCCTATCTTGACCTCGCCAAGGCTTTCAACACCATCCCCCATTCTAGAATTATAGCTAAATTCACTAAACCAGGTATAAATCCCTACATCACAAGATGGGTTGCCAACTGGCTTACTGACAGAACCCACACTGTAAAAGTTGCAAACTCCAAGTCTGACTTCAGCCAGTGACAAGTGGAGTACCACAGGGTTCAGTCCTGGGACCTCTCCTGTTTGGTATCTACTTCTCTGAAGTACAGGCTAACACAGAAGGCCTGTGGCTAATGAAGTTCACAGATGACTGCAAACTAGGAGCCATAGTTGACTCCCCAAATGATGTGGACATCCTACAGAAGGGCCTCAATGGGACAGATGCCTGGTGTCAGAGCCATGGCCTCAAGCTCAATGCCAAAAAGTGCATTGTCATCCCCTTTGGTAAAAACTCTGTACCCATGAACTACCACATAGGAAGCAGTCTACTTAACGCCAAATGTGTGATGAGACCTTGGGACCCAGGTGGACAGTAGTCTCTCCTTTGATAATCACATCACCACAGTAGTCAGGAAATCCTTCTACATGGCACACCTCATCACAAAAGGGTTCTCATCCAGGAAAAAAGAAGTAATTGTTCCCCTCTACTCAACACTCATTAGACCCATTATAGAGTACAATGCCCCTTTTGAAATGTACCTCACAAGACATCTGCAGCAGCTGGAAAGGCCAATGAAGTACCTCACAAAGAGGATTACGTGCCTCAAACAGATGCCCTACACTGACTATCTCAAAAAACTCCAGCTTTACTCTGTAGCATATCACCTACTCCGAGGTGATCTCTGCCTAACATATAAAGCTATGTCAAACCCAGAACTGTTGGACATGCTATGCCTAAAGAAATCCCAGTCCCTTCAAGCTACATGCTCTGGGGACCTAAACCTTGTCACCACAATAAACAGGACATGCTAGGGAGATAGATTCCTGTCCCAGAGACTTCCCATATTCTGGAACAAGCTACCCATCTATGTCAAGCAAAGTTCCTCATTAGCACTCTTCAAGAAAAATCTTGATGAGTGGATGGGAAATAGGAGATACACACCGGGGATCACTTCTGTGTCTCTGCTTGACAGGGGCACAGGAAAATAACTTTCTTGGGTGGCGTAAGCCAGGGAACCTTATTGGCTAGGCTTACTTAGGCCCTTGGGCTGATAGCCCAGTACCTACCTATGAATCTATGAAAAAGAGTATATACAGAGAGTGCACAGCATATGAAACAGCCATTATTCCTACAGTTGCCACCTTTCAAAATGGCCAGTGTTTATTTCCTACAAATGAGAATTATTGCATGAAACATATACCCACACACAATGCAAAGGACATGACAACACACACAATTTTGCATACATAGAAATGTTTGTGTACTATTTCAGTTATTTATGCCATTTCTTATAGAAGTTAGGTTTTTGAAATACATAACAGATTAATGTAACTCTCAAATGAAACATATGATACAGTAATCTGAAAAACATAACATATTTTGCTGTCCAGGCTAAGGCCTTCAAGTAATGCAACAGTAAACAAAAAAACACTTGCCTTGAAGATAAGAACCAATCAACACTTAATTACGGATGTAGTTCAGCAGCCTCCAATTACACTCTGTACTTAACCCCTAGGGGGAAAAGTATTAGATGTCACAATGTATATGTATCTGTTACATAATGCTTAACTTAAAATGTCACTATCACACTGACCAACAGAACTGTGTGTAAGACAGTAAGCTCTAGCCCACCACTGTTCCCATGGTGAAATGTATGAAAATGTACAGTCATATACCCTAATGTTTCTTACTACTGATATCCCTCACATGTTGTAACAGCCTAGGTTGAAAACATTTAATACCCCTCTCCCATAAAATGTCTTACAAGGACATATAACAGTATTCTCCATACACTGACCTCTGGAGTGTACAAGGTCACAAACGTTTTGTCCAGCTGTAACCCTCATATATATGGACCCTATCCCACAATTTGTGTGGGAGTCCACAACATCACTGGAATGATAGCAGGAATCCCAGCACTAAATAATGACAGGCCATTACCTAACAACCTCTTACTGCATGACATCTGGATAAAGCCTGGTATATAGGTGGAGGACTGAGGCTGTAACACTGGGCCATATTTGAAATATTGCTGTTATACACTGTGAAACTTGCTGGTGTTACAGGACTGGTTAAAACATACCCTTACTCAGGAATATGAAGTCAGAAACACAAATGAATGTTGCCATGTACTGATAGCAATCAACAGAGAGAATGCCACTGATATGTCACAGACAAAACATAACAGCCAGTCCTCTGGCCATCATGTGGATAGGCACACAGTTGAGAGCTATGAAGACAGACTGCATTCCATACAAAACTAGCATGTACACACAAACCCTGTAAAACTAGCAGTATTCAATGCATAGAACAGCAATACCCACACACTGTCCTTAGGTCTGGAACCTTATACAAGCATGTAGTTGGCCTGTGTCTGCAAGTCCTGTTGTAAGAGGTATTGCTACCTGCTGTCTGTAATACTGCTACCCACACACAGGAGGGATGTCTTCCATACATGAAAGGTAAAGGGGCAACGCCCACATGATATAGTCATTTATAGTAGTGAGTTGCTATGACATTGGCTATTGGAAGTACTACACAGCTGGCTGCATGCAATTAGTAAGTGTGGAACACCAATTGGTGCACAGGCCATCACCTGATCATGAGCATCACCTACAAAAGCCATGCTGCAACCTTTTCAAACCAGCTCGATCCATGTAGTGGAGAGAGAGAGAAATAAAAAAAAAAACCAAACAAAAAACAAACAAAAAAAAATACTACAAAAAACAAAACAAAACAAGGAAGACATCCAAGTGGTACACATAAGAGAGCACAGTAATAAAACAGGCATGTGAAACATGTCAGCCTGTAATTGAATGTAGTACTTGGTCTGTAACAATGGGATAGATGATGTTGAAAGATTTATATGTGCTATCAAGACTTGCTGTAATGATGTCCTGTTGAACAGCTGTTATGGACATAGCATCTTGCCCTGTGTGCAGTGGACCATACCTGTCAACTTTGCAGATCTGCACAGAATGAGAAGACTTCAGCCATCATGGTGTTTGTTATGTTCCTCCAAACATGTATATTAGTCTGGCAAATAGCTGAAGGTGAAAGTAATGAAGTCATGATAGACACATGAGGTTCAGACCCCACCACATTCAGAACAGTCATGGTAATGTGAAATGTATCATGCACAAACTTCATAGGTTTGTAATAGGTATATCTACGATCTGTCCCTATATATCCTCCCTAATGTTAGGCTGTGTCCACCGGTGATGCTGTGTTTCATTGCAAGACAGAACAGCACAGCTGTGGATGAAGAAGGTTCAGAGTGTGGATCCGATGTCTGAATGCACACACACACACATATATATATATATATATATATATATATATATATATATATATATCAATACATTTTCCCTACTGTTGAATGACTGTCCTGTATGATATTGAGAAACCATCGCACATATCTGCAGCTCAGTTGGCTTAGTGGTAAATTGCTGTGGCTATGGTATGCATGGTCCTGGGTTAGACACTTGCAAGGGTTGATAACTTATTTGTTGGCCATTACAAGGGCTGTTGGATACAGATTGATTAAGGCACCTGTAAGAAGTTGTAAGTGGGTGTGAAATGGACAGTTATGTATGGTGTGAAATTAGTGTTGGGAACAGATTGCCCTTTTTGTGTTAAGGAGAGAGTGGGATGTTGGGGGAAGGATAGTAGGCATATTTGGGGTGGGAGGTTGTGTCAGAAGACAGACAAGACAGCATACAGGGGGTATATGACACATGTGATGGGTAAACACCTTGGACGGGGAGGGATGTTTGGAATTTGGAAGCCCATGAGCCCCCAGATGGAAACAGTGAGACTGAGGTCCCCACCCTTGGACAGTCACCACTGCACCTTCATGGCCCTGATGGTGGCTGTGCTGGGGGCTGAGCAGGAGGGGCAGGCTGACCCTCTAATTGCATCATGAGGACCTCAAGCTGGTGTAGCAGATGCCCCAATTTTCTGTGGAGCTCTCCATGCACCAGACCCTGGACATGACTTCAGGTGACAGGATCCTGTCTGTGCAGGCTTCCAGATAGGGGACAAGCACCATCCCCTGAGGTGGTTCCACCTGAAGGTAGTGCAGTACCAGCAGATGAGGATGTCCCGGGGTGGGTCCCAGATGCGCTGTGACCAGGTGCCATGGCCAGACGAGGTGGGAGAGGTGGTTCTGCTGGGGACATCCTTCCCAAACATGCTATTGTGTCGCAGTTTTAGAATATATGTGGGCATTAATAGTCAGCACAATCCAGGATTAGTTATAACAGCATGCATAGATATTCCCATTAACCCAAAACACCAGATTTGGAACAGCTGCATAGCAAACAGAACACATGCATATATGGAACTACAGTGGCCATGACAATGGTATACAGGTTACATTGCTAGCAACCAGCCACCAATGATAGTGTTTCAACATGGAACATGAATAGAAACACATTTCAATATTTGTTGCACAATAGGATATATGTCCCAGCAGTAGGTTTGGTGTAAATATACCCATTGATTTGTGTGTTCAGATTATTGTTGCAGATATGGTGGTGGGGGAGAGAGATGTCAATTAACAACTATTGTATCTTTGCAGTATGAGGTCCTCAGACCTTTTTTCCTGTTTATATCTTGCAGGTACCATGTGCCAGGAGTCTCTCCCTGCTTATACTCCACAGGAGAATGAAATAATAACCAACTACCTTGTGCATCAGCACAGAATCCTCTTTGCTAGTGCACCACATGTATCTTTATTAATACTATCTGTACATTTCAGCCTTGGTCGCAGTACACCATTACACAATTCAACACATGCCTTTAAGAGACTTGATGTTATGCATATGCTACCTGAAGAGAGATCTGGATGATGTTTCCTGTGGAATAACTCTTCCATCTGATTACCCTAACCCATAGGCCACACTTATGCAGAGTCCTGGCAATTGTCAACACAGGTACTGCACAGGCAGTACTTGCTAGACATTCCTGCAAGTCTCTCAGTGTTGATGCATGTTTCTGGGCAGCCTCCATGACCAGTTTGCAACATGTGTTGTCATCTGTCTTGGATGGGCATCTGTTTATTTTCTACATTAATGTTGTCCCATACTTCATAATCACATACAGAATTGTCTGCACTGTTTGCCATGGTATATGCAATGGTGAGGTAAGGCTACATCTCCCACTCCTGAGTGCTACCTTTTGGATATGGGATCCATTCCATGGTTTATGAGATGTGTGCAAGCCACGGCTGCCTCTGTTGCAGGTAAGTGGGCAAATGACATGGACATACTTCTTTGACAGCAGACCATTACTTGGTGTGACATTGAGGCCCTGTACTTGATGGAAGCTGGGTACGCAAGAAGAGTGAATGCTGTCAGTACCTCAAAAGCTGCTTCCACAATATATTTGGAGTGTGTGCACACATATGCTTCCAGTGTTTGTTAAGGTATGTATTTCCCATATTTGTTGTCCTAACGTAAGATTCCATACTACAAATTCATTGCTCATGTTAGGATCAGATTACAGGTTGTAAAAGGTGTGGAATGTGGTATTGTGATATGCCGTTGTGTAGATCTGCAACAGTTGCCATTGTAATAGTGGTGTATATACTGTTGTAGCCACTGCATAAGGGTAATGTTTCAGACATAGCCCTACAGTAGGCCATTTGTCCCACCATTATGTTCATCTCTGTCCACACATCTTGCACTGACAGGTTGTTAGGTATGCTGCAGGACTCTTACATACCCTTTAGATATGCCACCATGGTGACCACTGTGATGCAGTGCAGTTAACAACAACAATAAGTGAACATGTACAGCGTGCATTATGGGTAGATGTGTTACATGTGTGCATGGCAAATACCATGACCATAAAATAGCCAGTGTATTGGCAAACCTGAACAAAAAAACTCCATACTCCCCAGCTGCAGGCTGCTGCCCCAGAGGTATACCAAAGGAACCTACATAGCTGTGTGAGAGATGTAATGTCAGTTGCCACACCTGTGGCATTGATACAGGGTGGGAGCAACACTTCAGTACATCAACAGTACAAACCCACAATACTAGAGGTTATGCACATCTGTTCATTACTACACTGCAGCAACAGACTATGTTATCTGACATATGGATGAAGATACTTTACAGATGAAAATAGATAAGCAACAATAGTTTGCTAATGTGCCCTGGGGCCTTACCTGCATGCTTCTCATCCATTGTGTGGGTAGCACCCACCTCCACAATGCTATCATCAGGTTCCTGGCTTGGCTGGTGGGCAGGTGCCCAAAGGCTGGCGAGGAACTCCTCAACATAGGTTCATAGGTTCATACTAGGCTATCTGCCCAAGGGCATTTACAAGCCTAGCCCATCGTTTTGTGGCTTACGCCACCCCTTTAGTATGGGGAACTATACCCATTATTTTGCTGTGCCTCTGTCGAGCAGTGACACTGAGGTAATCCCTGGGGTATATCTGCGATCTCCCATCCATTGGTCAAGATTTCTCTTGAACAAGGCCAGCGAGGTGCTCTGCCTCACATGTACCGGGATTTTGTTCCACAGCATAGGGAGTCTTTGGGTGATGAATCTATCCCTCCAGCACGTCCTATTAATAGCCGTGTCGAGGTTTAAGTCTCCCACCCTTGTGGCTCTGATGGATCTAGATTTTTTGAGGTGAAGCATATTCATCAAATCTGGGTTTGACATGGCCTTGTATGTTAGGCAAAGGTCACCTCTGAGCAAGCGTGGCGACTGAATAGAGCTGGAGTTCTTTCAGTCGGGCAGCATAGGACATATTTTTGAGACCCTTTATCCTTTTGGTGAGGAACTTTTGTGGCCTCTCCAGCTGCTGCAAGTGTCGGGTCAGATACATTCCGAATGGGGCATTGTACTCAATCATTGGTCTGATGAGTGATGAGTAAAGGGAGACTATGACCTCCCTTGATCTAGATGAGAATCCCTTCATGATAAGGTGGGCAATGTAGAAGGTCTTCCTAACTACTTTAGCTACATGGGTGTCGAATGACAGACTACTATCAACCTGGGTCCCCAGGTCCCTGATAACTTCTTCTGTGCTCAGTGGATTGCCACCTATTTGGTAGCTAGGGTAACCTTGTTTTTCCCGAAGGGTATGACTATGCATTTTTTGGCATTTAACTTTAGGCCGTGGCTCTGGCACCAGTTATCTGTTTCTGTGAGACCCTTCTGAAGGATATCTGTGTCAGATGTGTTTTCTACTATGGCTTCCCAGTTTGCAGTCATCTGCAAACTTTGTCAGCCATAACCCTCCTGTGTTTGCTTTTACTTGAAAAGTAGATGCCAAACAAGAGTGGGCCCAGGACTGAGCCCTGTGGGACACCACTTGTGACAGGCTTTGAGTCTGACATGGCGCCAGCAACTCTGACCCTGTGGGTTCTGTCACTCAGCCAGTTTGCAACCCATCTTGTGATGTATGGGTTAACATTTAAGCTGATGAGTTTTTCAATGATACCGAGTGGGGTATTGTATCGAAGGCCTTAGCCAGATCGAGGTAGGCTGTATGGACTGCCTTTCCCTCATCAATGGCTTTGGTGACTGTTTCAAAAAGTCAACCAAGTTTAAAAGGCATGATCTGCCTTTGACAAAGCCAAACTGGGTTGGATCCAAAGTCTGCAAATTCCCTATGTCTTTATTTATGAGGTCCATTATGATCCTCTCCATGGCTTTGCAGATAAGGCTTGTCAAGCTAATGGGCGGTAATTTCCAGGGTCGGTGGAGGCACCGCCTTTGTGAAGTGGGACCACAGTTGCAGTGCGCCACTCCCTGGGTACGTATCCAGAGGTAAGACTTTGATTAAACAGCTGTCCTAGCTGTGGGTTTAATTCCTCATTGAGTTCGTGGAGCACACAGCCGGGGACACCATCAGGTCCCATGGATGCTGTGTTTTTGCTTTGGAGAGAGCAGTTCTCACTTGGGCGCTGGAGATGTTTGGGGGCTGAAATCGTTTGGTATAGATATCTCTCCTTTGGGGAGGGGAGAAGTTTGCACTGAACCTGTCAGCCAGTATGTTGGCAATGTCTGTAGGATCAGTAATCTTCACATCATTTTGAACTAGTTCTGAGCATATCTGGGAGTTTCCTCCTAGGTTTCTAACATAGCTAAAGAAGGCCTTATGATTGTCTTTTGAGTCTTTAGCTATTTTTCTCTCGAAATTTGCTTTGGATGATTTTATGAGAGCTCTTAGTTTTTTACTTATAGTGATCAAGGGTGTCTTACCTTTTAAGGATTTTGCTCTATCTTGTAGTAGCTTCCTCCTTTTGTTGTAGAGTTTATTTATGGCTGGGGTCCACCAGACTGGACGCTTGCCTTTGGTACATGTGTCAGTGGGGGCTGGATGGCATGACCCCCACCTGTGGTTAGCTGGTCCCTCCTAACTGCAGCAACACCCTGATGTGCGTGGCAGATGAGATCACTGCAACAATGTTCCACCTGTTTATAACTGCAGTTATGCAGGCTGACATCGTTTACCCTGTGGGCAAGCTTGTTCCACTGGGCAGTCCTCTCTTGCAGATCATGGACTGCATGCCCAAAGGGGATTCTGTGGTGATGCACAAGGTAGTTGATTATTATTTCATTCTCCTGTGGAGTATAAGCAGGGAGAGACTCCTGGCACATGGTACCTGCAAGATATAAACAGGAAAAAAGGTCTGAGGACCTCATACTGCAAGGATATAATAGTTGTTAATTGACATCTCTCTCCCCCACCACCATATCTGCAACAATAATCTGAACACACAAATCAATAGGTATATTTACACCAGACCTACTGCTGGGACATATATCCTATTGTGCAACAAATATTGAAATGTGTTTCTATTCATGTTCCATGTTGAAACACTATCATTGGTGGCTGGTTGCTAGCAATGTAACCTGTATACCATTGTCATGGCAACTGTAGTTCCATATATGCATGTGTTCTGTTTGCTATGCAACTGTTCCAAATCTGGTGTTTTGGGTTAATGGGAATATCTATGCATGCTGTTATAACTAATCCTGGATTGTGCTGACTATTAATGCCCACATATATTATAAAACTGCAACACAATAGCATGTTTGGGAAGAATGTCCCCAGAAGAACCACCTCTCCCACCTCGTCTGGCCATGGCACCAGGTCACAGCACATCTGGGACCCACCCCGGGACATCCTCATCTGCTGGTACTGCACTACCTTCAGGTGGAATCACCTCAGGGGATGGTGCTTGTCCCCCATCTGGAAGCCTGCACAGACAGGATCCTGTCACCTGAAGTCAGGTCCAGGGTCTGGTGCTTGGAGAGCTCCACAGAAAATTGGGGCATCTGCTACACCAGCTTGAGGTCCTCATGATGCAATTAGAGGGTCAGCCTGCCCCTCCTGCTCAGCCCCCAGCACAGCCCCCATCAGGGCCATGAAGGTGCAGTGGTGACTGTCCAAGGGTGGGGACCTCAGTCCCACTGTTTCCATCTGGGGGCTCATGGGCTTCCAAATTCCAAACATCCCTCCCCGTCCAAGGTGTTTACCCATCACATGTGTCATATACCCCCTGTATGCTGTCTTGTCTGTCTTCTGACCCAACCTCCCTCCCCAAATATGCCTACTATCCTTCCCCCAACATCCCACTCTCTCCTTAACACAAAAAGGGCAATCTGTTCCCAACACTAATTTCACACCATACATAACTGTCCATTTCACACCCACTTACAACTTCTTACAGGTGCCTTAATCAATCTGTATCCAACAGCCCTTGTTCTGGCCAACAAATAAATTATCAACCCTTGCAAGTGTCTAACCCAGGACCATGCACACCATAGCCACAGCAATTTACCACTAAGCCAACTGAGCTGCAGATATGTGCGATGGTTTCTCAAACATAAAATGCAGGACAGTCATTCAACAGTAGGGAAAATTTACTGATATATATATATATATATATATATATATGTGTGTGTGTGTGTGTTGTATATATGTAGACTCATATATATATATATATATATATATATATATATATATATATATATATATATCTGTGCATGTAAATATATATATATATATATATATATATATATATATATATAGAGAGAGAGAGAGAGAGAGAGTGCATTCAGACATCGGATCCACACTCTGAACCTTCTTCATCCACAGCTGTGCTGTTCTGTCTTGCAATGAAACACAGCATCACCGGTGGACACAGCCTAACATTAGGGAGGATATATAGGGACAGATCGTAGATATACCTATTACAAACCTATGAAGTTTGTGCACGATACATTTCACATTACCATGACTGTTCTGAATGTGGTGGGTTCTGAACCTCATGTGTCTATCATAACTTCATTACTTTCACCTTCAGCTATTTGCCAGACTAATATACATGTTTGGAGGAACAGAACAAACACCATGATGGCAGAAGTCTTCTCATTCTGTACAGATCTGCATAGTTTACAGGTATGGTCCACTGCACACAGGGCAAGATGCTATGTCCATAACAGCTGTTCAACAGGACATCATTACAGCAAGTCTTGATAGCACATATAAATCTTTCAACATCATCTATCCCATTGTTACAGACCAAGTACTACATTCAATTACAGGCTGACATGTTTCACATGCCTGTTTCATTACTGTGCTCTCTTATGTGTACCACTTGGATGTCTTCCTTGTTTTGTTTTGTTTTTTGTAGTATTTTTTTTTTATTTCTCTCTCTCTCTCTCCACTACATGGACTGAGCTGGTTTGAAAAGGTTGCAGCATGGCTTTTGTAGGTGATGCTCATGATCAGGTGATGGCCTCTGCACCAATTGGTGTTCCCCACTTACTAATTGCATGCAGCCAGCTGTGTAGTACTTCCAATAGCCAATGTCATAGCAACTCACTACTATAAATGACTATATCATGTGGGCGTTGTCCCTTTACCTTTCATGTATGGAAGACATCCCTCCTGCGTGTGGGCAGCAGTATTACAGACAGCAGGTAGCAATACCTCTTACAACAGGACTTGCAGACACAGGCCAACTACATGCTTGTATAAGGTTCCAGACCTAAGGACAGTGTGTGAGTATTGCTGTTATATGCATTGAACACTGCTAGTTTTACAGGGTTTGTGTGTACATGCTAGTTTTGTATGAAATGCAGTCTGTCTTCATAGCTCTCAACTATGTGCCTATCCACATGATGGCCAGAGGACTGGCTGTTATGTTTTGTCTGTTCACCACACAGGTCTTGTCTCTGACATATCAGTGGCATTCTCTATGTTGATTGCTATCAGTACATGGCAACATTCATTTGTGTTTCTGACTTCATATTCCTGAGTAAGGGTATGTTGTAACCAGTCCTGTAACACCAGCAAGTTTCACAGTGTATAACAGCAATATTTCAAATATGGCCCAGTGTTACAGCTTCTGTCCTCCACCTATATACCAGGCTTTATCCAGATGTCATGCAGTAAGAGGTTGTTAGGTAATGGCCTATCATTATTTAGTGCTGGGATTCCTGCTATCATTCCAGTGATGTTGTGGACTCCCACACAAATTGTGGGATAGGGTCCATATATATGAGGGTTACAGCTGGACAAAACGTTTGTGACCTTGTACAGTCCAGAGGTCAGTGTATGGAGAATACTGTTATATGTCCTTGTAAGACATTTTATGGGGGAGGGGTATTAAATGTTTTCAACCTAGGCTGTTACAACATGTGAGGGATATCAGTAGTAAGAAACATTAAGGTATATGACTGTACATTTTCATACATTTCACCATGGGAACAGTGGTGGGCTAGAGCTTACTGTCTTACACACAGTTCTGTTGGTCAGTGTGATAGTGACGTTTTAAGTTGATCATTATGTAACAGATACATATACATTGTGACATCTAATACTTTTCCCCCTAGGGGTTAAGTACAGAGTGTAATTGGAGGCTGCTGAACAACATCTGTAATTAAGTGTTGATTGGTTCTTATCTTCAAGGCAAGTGTTTTATGTTTACTGTTGCATTACTTGAAGGCCTTAGCCTGGACAGCAAAATATGTTATGTTTTTCAGATTACTGTATCATATGTTTCATTTGAGAGTTACATTAATCCGTTATTATGTATTTCAAAAACCTAACTTCTATAAGAAATGGCATAAATAACTGAAATAGTACACAAACATTTCTATGTATGCAAAATTGTGTGTGTTGTCATGCCCTTTGCATTGTGTGTGGGTATATGTTTCATGCAATAATTCTCATTTGTAGGAAATAAACACTGGCCATTTTGAAAGGTGGCAACTGTAGGAATAATGGCTGTTTCATATGCTGTGCACTCTCTGTATATACTCTTTTTCATAGATTCATAGGTAGGTACTAGGCTATCGGCCCAAGGGCCTAAGTAAGCCTAGCCAACAAGGTTCCCTGGCTTACGCCACCCAAGAAAGTTATTTTCCTGTGCCCCTGTCAAGCAGAGACACAGAAGTGATCCCCGGTGTGTATCTCCTATTTCCCATCCACTCATCAAAATTTTTCTTGAAGAGTGCTAATGAGGAACTTTGCTTGACATAGATGGGTAGCTTGTTCCAGAGTATGGGAAATATCTGGGACAGGAATCTATCCCCCTAGCACGTCCTGTTTATTGTGGTGACAAGGTTTAGGTCCCCAGAGCATGTAGCTTGAAGGGACTGGGATTTCTTTAGGCATAGCATGTCCAACAGTTCTGGGTTTGACATAGCTTTATATGTTAGGCAGAGATCACCTCAGAGTAGGTGATATGCTACGGAGTAAAGCTGGAGTTTTTTGAGATGGTCAGTGTAGGGCATCTGTTTGAGGCAAGTAATCCTCTTTGTGAGGTACTTCTGTGGTCTTTCCAGCTGCTGCAGATGTCTTGTGAGGTACATTTCAAAAGGGGCATTGTACTCTATAATGGGTCTAATGAGTGTTGAGTAGAGGGGAACAATTACTTCTTTTTTCCTGGATGAGAACCCTTTTGTGATGAGGTGTGCCATGTAGAAGGATTTCCTGGCTACTGTGGTGATGTGATTATCAAAGGAGAGACTACTGTCCACCTGGGTCCCAAGGTCTCATCACACATTTGGCGTTAAGTAGACTGCTTCCTATGTGGTAGTTCATGGGTACAGAGTTTTTACCAAAGGGGATGACAATGCACTTTTTGGCATTGAGCTTGAGGCCATGGCTCTGACACCAGGCATCTGTCCCATTGAGGCCCTTCTGTAGGATGTCCACATCATTTGGGGAGTCAACTATGGCTCCTAGTTTGCAGTCATCTGTGAACTTCATTAGCCACAGGCCTTCTGTGTTAGCCTGTACTTCAGAGAAGTAGATACCAAACAGGAGAGGTCCCAGGACTGAACCCTGTGGTACTCCACTTGTCACTGGCTGAAGTCAGACTTGGAGTCTGCAACTTTTACAGTGTGGGTTCTGTCAGTAAGCCAGTTGGCAACCCATCTTGTGATGTAGGGATTTATACCTAGTTTTGTGAATTTAGCTATAATTCTAGAATGGGGGATGGTGTTCAAAGCCTTGGCGAGGTCCAGATAGGCTGTGTGAACCACCTTACCCTCATCCACTGCTTTGGTGACTACCTCAAAGAAGCCGGTCAGTTTCAGGAGGCATGATCTGCCTTTCACAAACCCAAACTGGGTGGGGTGCAGAGTTTGGAGGTTACCAATATCTTTATTTATGAGTTCCATGATGATACGTTCCATGGCCTTACAGACCAGCCTCATCAGGCTAATAGGGCAATAGTTCCCGGGATCAGTGGTGGCTCCCCCCTTGTGGAGTGGGATAAGTGTTGTTGTGCACATTTCAGTGGGCACAAAACCTGATGTGAGGCTATGATTGAACATGGTGCTGAGGTGGGGAGCTAGTTCATTCTGAAGTTTGTGTAAAACACAGTGTGGGATGCTGTCCGGTCCCATGGATGCTGTGTTTTTGACTTTAGACAATGCAACTTTTTCCTGCATAGTTGTGATTACATGGACTCTGCATTCTTCCAATATAGCTATGGGCCCTTTAGTGGGTGAGAGGGGGCTAAAGTTAGCACTGAACCTATCTGCCAGAATGTTGGCAATATCAGTTGGTTCTGTAATTTTTGTGCCATTGTGCTGTAACTCAGAGTAGATCTGGTGTTGCCATTGAGATTCTTGACATAGCTATAGAATGCTATGTGGCTGTCCTTAGAATCATTGGCAATTTTGTTTTTCGTAGCTAGCTTTGGAGGATCTTATATGGGATCTCAGCTTCTTACTGAGACTGACCAGGGAGCTCCTCCACTCAAGGGATTTTACTCTTTTTTGCAACAGCTTCTTTCTTGTGTTGTAGAGTTTGTTTATGGCAGGGGACCACCAGATTGGCTTCCTTTTTTGGAGGATGGTGTCTTGGTTCTGTTTGGGATAGCATGATCCATACACTCATGTAAGTGTTTATAGAGTGCATTTGTGTAGTATTCAGCAGTCGTAACTGTATTGTCCATCTGCATGGGTGTCATGAAGTTCATCACTTCTGTCTTAAGAAGCATGAAGTTGGCTTTGGAGAATTTTTTTACCGTGGTTTCCTTAATAGGGGGTGGGGCGGTATGTGGATATCTAGGGTGATTAGCTTATGGTCGGATCTGACCAATGAGGAGTTGACTTCAGGTGTGGAACACCAGTCACTCATGTTGACAATGACTATGTCTAGGATATTGTTGCCCCTAGTCGGGGTGTGGATAAGTTGATCCAGGGCATTGGAATTTATGAGTTCCAAAAAGCGTTGCGAGAAGGGGTTGATACATGAGTAGTTTTCCCAGTTAATGGTGGGTAGTTAAAATTGCCCATTATTAGGGTGTTTGGTTGAACCCTAATGTTTTCCAGTATATCAAGAAAAGAGGACTGGGAATCCTGGGGTATGGTGGGGGATCTGTAGCAAGCTACAATTTGGATTGCAGTTTTGCCCAGAGTTAGTTGCACTTGGATAACCTCGGATGTATTATGCTGAGCAGCTTGCCTGGAGGTGTGGATATCCTTAATGAATATGGACACACCTCTGCTTTTGGTGTTCCGGTCCAGGTTAGGTGGCTGAAAAGTGTGGTATGAGTTATAGCCTGGTAATGCAGGGGTGCACTCTGGAGCCTTGAACCAGGTCTCAGTCACTGCACAGATATTGATGTTCTCCATTTTAAGGAGTGCCTCGAGGGAGTACATTTTGAGGTTTAGACTTCTAGCATTGAGTAGCATTACCCTCAGTTTTTCCTTGCCTGTTCCTGTTATGGTGGTGAATTTGTCATTTGAACCTTACCTAAAAAAGGCACTATACGGATGGCAAGAGCCTTAGCCAGTACCTGGAATCCCAGGGGTGACAGGTGCAGGCCATCTCTGGCAAAGCATCATGGTCTGTTGACCATGTCATCCCAGGCAGAGAGATACGGGATCCCCTTAGAATTACATCAGAAGCTTAGTCAATTGTCAAAGTTAATAATTTTGTCCTTGTACTGTGGTATCATTCTGGGCGATAGCAGGATGCTACTCGGGGCAAGGGTCATACCTGCCTGGGCTACAAGATCAGAGAGCTCTTTCATGTCTCTTTTCATGTAGTCCAGGGGGGTATGTCTCATGTCATTCACACCAACATGGACAATGACAGAGTCATATTTGTACTTGTGGAGTGACCTGAGTGCGTGGGTTATGTGGTGGATCCAGGCAACTGACAGTAACCTTCTCCTTGTTTAGCCTGGAGAGTGGGACATCAGTGTGCCTGACTATACAGTCATCTATGACTAGTGTGTTAGGTACGTTGTTTTGCCTTATGGTCTGTGGTTGAGTGGCACACTGAGTCTATGGGATATGTGTCATTTGGGTTGTTTTGGGGGGGTGGAGGTTGCTTGCGTTTCTGCTTTGGAGGTCTCTGTTGCTTGAGCAGATTATTACTGAGAGCCTCCGCAAATGTTTTTGTGTTTCTATGTGTGGATTTTGGTGGTGTAGGTTTAGTGGGACTATGTGATGAGTGTGTTGTGGCACAAGTGTTTACCTTCTCCTCTTGACTGTCAAGTTCAGTCTTGGTTGAAGAGAGCTTTACCTCCAGTTTGGCTAGATAAGTGCATCTCTCACAGGTTGTAGTGTTGGGTGGTAGGAGGAGAGGGTTGTCTGTGTACATGAGGCAACTGCTACATTGCCCCAAGATGCCCAGGTTCATCATATAGACAGGAGAGAACATTGGGAGCTGTCCCTTGGACATCCCTGAATAAAAAACAATTTTCCTCTAGACAAGTGAGGAAAGTGAGTACAAGAGCTGTTTTTCTCTAAGCAAGTGAGGAAAGTAAGTACAAAAACTGTTTTTCTCTAGGTAATGAAGGTTGATTGCTGTAGTAATTTGTAGCTTATTTAGTGCTTACAAGTTCTGAACAAGTACTGAGTACGAATAAGCTAATTCAAGTGCTAAAACTAAGAATCTGTATCTGAACTAGACTAGTTACAAGAAAGAAACAAGTGCAAATGTGGGCTTTTAAATCAGAAAGTTGAAAGAGATGGAAAAATTGTCCAAACGGCCAATAACTACAATTTCTGGGCAAAAAACACTCCTTATGTGGTTGACAGGTTACCTAGTGCTTACCACTCCCACTGATAAGCCAGCAGGCTTCCCTTCAACACAGACAGGCTTGGGGGGCTCAGAAGCTTACAAACAGTCCTGGATATAGCAAATCTGTATCTGGACTAGACTAGTTACAGGAAAGGCAGGAAACAAGCATACATTTTTGTTACAATTAAAAAGAACACAGGGAGATTCTAGCAAAGGTTTTTTTGAAAAGGAAAGGGAGAGAGGAGAAGCAGAAGATAACTCAAGGTTAGGGAACTAAGTAGGTTGGCCTTCTCAAATGTTCTCTCTGTATTAGGTAGAATGAGTTAATGACACTAGACTGGGAGAAGTGTCCCAGATAAAATTTACAGTAGGGGTGGACCACTACAAAGCCACCAAGTATAACAGCAAGACACCAACAGAGAGGGAGGGTGGCTAACAATACTAAATACTAGCCTACACTTTTTTATGCAGTAAGCCCTACAGAAATGTTTATCACAGCAGTGAACCACAAAATTATAGTTTTAAACAGATAAAAGAGCCGGGAAACTCTACAGAATGCTTTTAACTGCAAACAAATCAGTTATATGATACACTCCTTGGCAGGAAATCAGAACTAACAAACAAATAGGTGTTTAACAAGTACAGAAAATGTCTTGTTAATACCTTTCACACAGTGAAACTAGCTAAAAAGCTTTACAAACAGTGTGACAGTAAAAACCTTATTTATCAGGCCACGTAAGGCAGACAATTTTAATTTAACCATGCAGATTACTTAATAGCAATAAAATGCAGTAAAAAGTATGCAGCAGGTAATAAAACGTGCTATATATAAATTGCTAGAAGCAATAACTAGTAAAAATAAGCAAAAAATAACCCAGGATACTTATTGTTATATATCTCAGATCAGAGCTGTAGTAAATGCCCCTCCTCCACTCGGCTCAGTGTGTATAGACAGAAATTCTCTCAAAGTTAGGGCTTAAATACTAGAAGATACAACCTTAAACAACTTTAAAAAAAATCTCAAAAAAACCATTGAGTGCTTACTCCAAACCCTAGACCACCCAACTTCCAGCAGCCAATCAACACAATCCTGCCACAAAGGTAAAGAAAGGCTTCTGCTAATACAAGATGGCCTGGTCATGTGCTCAGAACCATCACTGCAAAAACAAATAGGCCAGAGACAGTAAATCTGAACTGGGACAATACTAAAGCTATCAGCCTACACTCTTTTAGACAGTAAACACTAGAGAAATGCTTATCACAGAAGAAGAACAGCAGTGAACCACAAAATGAAAGTTTTAAACAAATAAAGGAGCCAGGAGACTCTACAGAATGCTTTTAACTGCAAACAAATCAGTTATATGATAAACTCCTTGGCAGGGAATCAGAAAGTACAGTTTTGTACCTACCATAAATGTAGGTGCCCGATAGGTATGCATCTGCAGTCATCACATATGGGTTGTCCTGCCTCATGCAGCCCTTCGGTTGGCCGGATTCCAAAGTCTGGGTCCGGCGTCGGCTGATGTCGCCCTTTACCCGACGTCAGAGTGCCTGGGGTATAAAAGAGTCAGCCAACGCCATCTTCCTCAGTTTTTCTTGCCCCAGATGCCAGGTGCCCTCTAAGGAAGGCTAAATTTGGAGAAATGCAAAATATTCCAAACATGCACAGTAATAAAAAAACAAATACACGATAATAGATAACCCCAGCTAGCTATAAGGAGTATTACCCAAGAAATACCACAGAGGGGAAGGAGGGAGGGAAAACCTGACTGCAGATGCATACCTATCGGACATCTACATTTATGGTAGGTACAAAACTGTACTATGTCCTTCAAGGATGCATCTGCAGTCATCACATATGGGTAGAATACCATAGCCAATCTGGGAGTGGAGGATCTATGTATAGGATGGTGTAGCTAAAATGCCCTGCAGGACTGCCGTAGCAAAGCCTGCTCTGGATCTGGAATATAAAGGTAAATTGTAATGCTTGGAAAATGTATGCATGGAGCTCCATGTAGCAGCTTCTAAAACGTCCTTGGTAGCCACCCCTCTTAAGAAGGCTGTGGAGGTGGCTGTGGCTCTCGTGGAATGAGGTCTAATGTTAGCTGGCACAGTTTTTCCATGAAAGGAGTAACAAAAACGAATGCAATTCCCTATCCATTTTGAGATTGTCTGATTGGAAATTGCTTTTCCTTGTGCACTAGCAGCATATGCTACCAACAGCTGGTCAGTTTTTCTGTAACTTTTAGTTCTGTCCAAGTAGTAGCGCAACTGTCTGAGTATGTCCAGGGTGTGCAGAAGTTTCTCCCCTTTGTTTTGTGGATTCAGAAAGAAGGTAGGCAAATGAATAGCTTGGTTTAATGAGACCCTGGATACCACCTTTGGCATAAATGTAGGATTGGTTCTCAATGAGACTCTGTCCTGATGAAAAATAATAAATGGTTGTACTGCCATGAGGGCCTGTAACTCAGATACTCTTCTTGCTGAGGTTATGGCCAGAAGGAAGGCAGTCTTCCAAGACAAGAACTGTAGTTCTGCAGATGCTGCTGGTTCAAAGGGAGGCAGTGTTAGTTTTTCCAACATGAAGTTAAGGTCCCAAGTAGGCAGTGGTGGTGTCCTTGGAGGCTTGATGTTTTTAATCCCTCTTAGAAACTGCCTTAGGAGAGGATGTGAGAAGACAGGTGGATCAGTATTGTACTCTGCTGAAATTGCTGAAACATGAATTTTAATGGAAGAGTACGACAGACCATTGTGGAACATTTCTGCCAAGTATTCCAGGATATGTGCCATGTTCATCACTGTCACATCTAGGCCCTTTGTGGTGTTCCAAATGAGAAATCTTTTCCATTTTGCTGAATATGCCTTTCTTGTGGAAGGCCGGCGAGCTTCCATGATAATATCCTTCACTCTCTGGGATAGCCTATCCTGAGAAGGAATCAATTTATTTTCCAGGCTGTTAGTTGCAAGGTTTTCAGGTTGGAATGCAGAGTTTTGTAATTGCACTGTGTCCGGAGCAGTGGCCATTGAGGAAGAGGCCATGGTTTCGTGCGTGACATGCTCTTTAACAGTGGGTACCAGTGCTGTCTTGGCCAGTCCGGAGCTATCAGAATCACTTTTGGCTGCTCTGTCCTGATCTTCAGTAAGACCTTGGTCATTAATGGGAGAGGTGGAAATGCATACACTGTTAGAGTTCTCCAGCTGAAAGAGAGGGCGTCCACTTTCCATGCTTGTGGGTGGTATGTCCTTGAGCAGAATTTCTTCAGCTGATGATTGTGGGGGGAGGCAAAAAGATCTATGTCCGGCCTTCCCCATGATTGTGTTATCTGTAGAAAGATGTCTGGGTGCAGCATCCATTCGTGTGCATCCATGATATTTCTGCTTAAGCTGTCCGCCAGTATATTGTCTTTCCCTGGCACAAATTGAGATTGCAGCTCTGTGTTGAGCTTCAAGGAAAGTTCCCATAGATTCATTGCCAGTCTGCAAAGAGGATATGAATGGGTGCCTCCTTGCGTGTTTATGTACCACATAACTGTGGTGTTGTCTGTCCTTATTAGTAGGTGGCCTTGATGCAGAAAAGGTTTGAAGGCTTCGACTGCATGTATCACTGCCAGCAGTTCCTTGTGGTTTATGGAAGCTAGTCACTGTTCCCACGAGAGGAGAAAATATACTAGATCTCATTATCACAAACATGGGGACAAAATGCTCCACACTGGAAGTATATCCCTCATTGGTGAGATCTGAACATAAACTAATCTCACTGGAAATCCACATCCCGCCCCCACCCCAAACAAAAAAGACCACAGTGAAGAACTTCTCTAAAGCAAACTTCACACTACTCAAGACTGGTGTGGTATCCTTCAAGGCCCCTGAGCCAGTGGAAACCACAACCCAAGCTGCGGAAGCCCTTACAAATGCCTTCTATGAACACCTCCAGGACTGCATGGATCAGGCAATCCCAAATAAAACCAAGACTCTTTCCACAAAGGGCAAACGCCCAGTCTGGTGGACCCCAGCCATTAACAAACTTTACAATAAGAGGAGAAAGCTATTACATGATAGAACAAAATCCATAAAAGGGAAGTCACCCCTGATCATTATTAGTAAAAAAATACGAGCACTCATAAAATCAACTAAGGCCAATTTTGAGAGAAAAATTGCCATGGATTCAAAGGACAATCATAAGGCCTTTTTCAGCGATGTTAGGAACCTGGGTGGAAACTCCCAGATATGCTCAGAATTAGTCCAAAATGATACAAAAATCACTGAACCCACAGACATTGCCAACATATTGGCAGACAGGTTCAGTGCAAACCTCACCCCCCTCTCCCCCCCAAAGGAGAGATAACTATCCCAGTGGAGTGTAGCCTCCCAGACATCTCAAATGCACAGGTGAAAGCTGCTCTCTCTAAAGCTAAAAACACAGCATCAATGGGACCGGATGGTGTCCCCAGCTGTGTGCTACACGAGCTAAATGAGGAATTAAACCCGCACATAAGGCAGCTGTTTAATCTCAGCCTTACCACAGGATACGTGCCCAAGGAGTGGCGTACGGCAACTGTGGTCCCACTCCACAAAGGCGGTGCCTCTACGGACCCTGGTAATTACTGCCCCATAAGCTTAACAAGTCTAGTCTGCAAAGCTATGGAGAGGATCATAATGGAGCTCATAAACAAAGATATAGGGGACTTGCAGACATTGGACCCGACCCAGTTTGGCTTCGTCAAGGGCAGATCATGCCTTTTGAACTTGGTCGACTTCTTCAAAACAGTCACCAAGGCCACTGATGAGGGAAAGGCAGTCCATACAGCCTACCTCAACCTTGCAAAGGCTTTTGACACAATACCCCACTCGGGTATTGTAGAAAAACTTACCAGCTTAAATGTAAACCCATATGTCACAAGATGGGTTGCAAACTGGCTTAAGGACAGAACCCACAGGGTTAGAGTTGCTGGCGCTATGTCAGACTCCAAGCTGGTCACAAGTGGTGTCCCACAGGGCTCGGTCCTTGGCCCCCTATTGTTTGGCATCTACTTCTCAGAAGTACAGGCCAACATGGGAGGACTTTGGCTGACAAAGTTTGCAGACGACTGCAAACTGGGCACCATAGTGGAAAGTGCATTGGACACGGATATCCTTCAGAAGGGACTCACGGAAACAGATAGCTGGTGCCAGAGCCATGGCCTGAAGTTAAACGCCAAAAAATGTATAGTCATACCCTTCGGGAAAAACAAGATAACCCCAAGCTACCATATAGGTAGCAATCCACTAAGCACAGAAGAGGTTATCAGGGACCTGGGGACCCAGGTTGACAGTGGCCTTTCTTTTGACACTCATGTTGCTAAAGTGGTTAGAAAGACCTTCTACATTGCCCACCTGATTATGAAGGGATTCACATCCAGATCTAGTGAGGTCATTGTTCCCCTGTACTCTTCACTTATCAAACCAATGATCGAGTACAATGCCCCATTCGGGATGTATCTCACCCGACATCTGCAGCAATTGGAGAGACCCCAAAAGTTCCTCACCAAAAGGATAAAGGGACTCCAAAATCTGTCATATGCTGCCAGATTGAGGAAACTCCAGCTCTATTCAGTCGCATACTGTCTGCTCAGAGGTGACATGTGCCTGACATACAAGGCCATGTCCAACCCGGAATTAATGGACATGCTCCACCTCAAAAAATCCAAATCCACCAAAACCACTAGAGCAAGTGACTTAAACCTTAGCACGGATATAAATAGGACGTGCTGGAGGGATAGATTTATCACTCAGAGACTCCCTATGCTGTGGAATAAAATCCCGGTCCATGTGAGGCAGAGCACCTCGCTGGCTCTGTTCAAGAGAAATCTTGACCTGTGGATGGGAGATCGTAGGTTTCCCCGGGATTCATCTTTGTGTCACTGCTGGACATAGGCACAACAAACTAATGGACACAGTATTTTTTCATATAAGGGGTGGCGTAAGCCACAAAACTTTGGGCTAGGCTTATAAATGCCTTAGGGCAGATAGCCTAGTATAAACCTATGAACCTATTTATGTGCATGCGTAGCTCTTTTTGTGACCATAGACCTTGAATGCATCTGCCCTCCATGTGCGCTCCCCATCCGTGGTCTGAAGCGTCCATTGTAATGGTTTGGCTGGCTATTGGTTTGCTGAAGGGCAGACCCCTGTTTGACTGGCTTGCTTGAGCCCACTACAAAAATTCCTTTTGAAGGCATGGGATGAGTGGTATCAAAGTTTCCACGCTGTGACTGTGCTGAGACCATAAACTCCTTAGGTACTATTGTAGTTTCCTTATATGCAGCCTTGCTTGTGGAATCGGAAGGATGCAAGAAGCCATGTAACCCAGGGCCTGCAGGATTTTCCTTGCAGTCAGCTGAGTTTTTCTTGTCAGACTTTTCAAGTAATCTGGTAGTTGACTTTGTTTTTCTTCTGTGAGGAAAGCCATTTGGGTGGTTGTATCTAGATTTGCACCCAGAAAGGTTATTCTTTGGGATGGAACAAGTCTTGATTTGTGAATGTTGACTGTATATCCCAGGGCCTGAAGTAGGTGAATGGCATAATTCAAATGTTTTACCAAAGTTTGTTGGCTGTCCGCTTGTATAAGGCAGTCGTCCAGATATGGGTATATTTGAATCCCCTGAAGTCTGCAGTGTGCAATTACTGATGCCAGGCATTTCGTGAATACTCTGGGCGCAGTAGATAAGCCAAAGGGCAATGCTGAGAAATGCTAATGCTCTGAACCTGCAAGAAATCTGAGGTGTCTTCTGCAACTTTGTCTGATAGGGACATGCAGGTATGCCTCCTTGAGGTCTAGAGTTACCAGCCAAGACCCCTTGCCCAGCATGGGAAGGAGCTGCTGTAGAGTCAGCATTTTGAACTTTGGTACAATGAGATAAGTATTCAGTGCGGAAAAGTCGAGAATAGGCCTCCATTGTTTTTCTTTTCTTGGAACAAGGAATAGTCTGGAATAAAATCCTTGGCCTTGTTCTGAGAAAGGAACCTTTTCTATAGCTTTCATTTGCATTAAGCTGGAGTTTTGTTTCAAAGCCTCTACCCTTTGATTTGGTGGCAGGTCTGGCATGCCTTTTCTTTTTGGTAATGTGTGAAAATGGAACCTGTATCCTTTGTCTATTATTTGTAGTGTCCATTTGTCCCTTGTAATACTGTGCCAATTTTCTGAGAATAAAGAAAGCTTTCCACCCAAGGGTGCTTCCAATTGAGCCCTGGTTGGCGGTGTCAAAGTAAAGTCATTGAGCCTGTCCTTGTGCAGCAGTTGTAGGTCCTGCATTACCTCTCTGGTTGGGAGGCTGCCATTGACGTCCTCTGTAGGAGCCTCTAGCTTGCCCTCTACCTCTGGCATGCCTGTTCTTGCCTCTCTGAAACCTCTCTGTGTCTGGAAAGGACCAATTTTTGGAAGGCCAATTCCTGCTGAATCTTGGTGGTTGGACTTGGAGAAAATTTTTGACAGTTTGTACAGATTTTGCCTTTTCTTCAACTTTCTTTAGGACCTCCTGAGCCGTGGAGCCAAATAACTTTTGCTTTTCCAGTGGAGCATCCAGAAGCTTTGCTTTGACATGGTCTGGCAGAGATTGTTCCTTCAGCCAAGCATGCCTACGTATGACTGCTCCAGTCATAGCTGACCTACATAAAGCTTCCAATGCATCATAGCCACATTGCAAGAAATGGTTGCTAACCTGTTGGGAGTTATGTACCAGATCCTGAAGTGATTTGCGATCTAGGGGTTCAGGTGAAGACAGTTTTTTATGCAATTCATCTAACAAATACTCTTGGTACTGTATCATATGAAATTGACAATTCAATGCCCTCATAGAAAGAGTAGCAGAAGTCTACACTTTTTTACCCCATCTATCTAAAGCTCTAGACTCCCTTTCAGAGGGGAGAGGATTTTTAGACGTGGCAGCTGCAACCCCTTTAGGGCCCTGGGAAATAGTTTCTGGATCAGCAGAGTGGGCCTTGTAAAGGTGAAGATGTGAGTCCGGGACCCTGTAGTACCTATCGGGTTTGACAGGAGCCGGAGGTAGAGAATCAGGGGTTGTGCTAGACTCAGAGTACACATCATCAATGACATTTAAAACAGGAGGAATAGCCAAAGGTCTATGCTGAGGCAAATGCAAGAAGGTCCTTAATCTCTTCCTGGAATCAGACAATTCCTGGCCCTGCCACTGGAAATGCTCTCTCATAGTGTGGAGTGTCTCCCCAAAGGAAAACTCTTCAGGAGGGGAGGCCGAAGGAATAGATTCCTCTGCATCAGAATCCTCGTAGGCCGAAAAAGCCTCCTCCTGGTGGTCCGAGAGAGTAGAACCATCTGAGGCCTCATTTGAGGAGTATGGATCAGAGGGCTCAACCCTGGGCCTTTTGTCTGGAGGAGGTTGAGAACCCCTGTCCGGATGAGGTTAAGAGCCCCTAATTAAGGAGATAAGGCCCTCTGCTAAGCTTAGAATCTGTGAACCTGTAGTGGGTCCCTAAAAACTAGCCCCAAAAAATTCCTCTGCAAACTCCGCCCGACGTCTAAGAGTGCGTCGGTTGAAGGAAGCACAGGCTGAACAGGCCGAGACGTCGTGGTCTGGGTCTAGGCAGGGGAGGCAGTAAGAGTGGAAATCCTTATGAGGTATTTGTTTCCCACAAGTTAAACAATTATTAACTTTATCTGACATCGGCTGAGGCAAGAAAGAGTCCCCGACGAGGTACTTAGCTTTTTGAAGTCTTCGGTAGCTGAATTACAGGAGCTGGCCAACCAGCACTTGGGAACTGCTTCTGCTTCGAGCACCATGCGGCAAGAAAAACTGAGGAAGATGGCGTCGGCTGACTCTTTTATACCCCAGGCGCTCTGACGTCGGGGAAAGGGCGACATCAGCCGACGCCGGACCCAGACTTTGGAATCCGGCCGACCGAAGGGCTGCCTGAGGCAGGACAACCCATATGTGATGACTGCAGATGCATCCTTGAAGGACATCAAAGAAATAGGTGCCTAACAAGTACAGAAAATTGCTCGTTAATACCTTTTTATACATATCTATAGGTAGTTATATATTTATATATGTGTGTATATATATATATATATATATATATATATATATATATATATATATATATATATATATATGGATCCACTACTAAATACCAAACACTCACTCTACCGATACCCAAAATCCCGAGACCAAACACCCAAAACACTACAATACCAAAAAACCAAAACAGCAAAATTAAAACTACCGAAAACTACACACAACATACACCACACAAAGACACATACACACACCTTCCCCCAAAACACAAACCTAATCTATAAACAAGCAGGGGGGCTGTGTCCCCCCACACCTCCCCTACTTAAATATTCTAACTCCAAGGTCGCACTACACAAACAAACACACCACCACACGCCTACATCCCCCTCGCACACACACATCACACTACACCCCCAACCAACACAGTTAAACAGAAATACTTACCTGCCCTTCCACCATACTGGAATACCAGAAGCGTGAATCTCAAACTCCCGATAGTCAGGATTTGGTCTCTCCAGCTGCTGGAGATGTCTAGATAGGTACATTCCAATTGGTGCATTGTACTCAATAATGGGTCTGATGAGGGAAGAGTAGAGGGGCACCATTACATCCTTAGATCTTGATGTGAACTCTTTTGTGATCAGATGGGTCACATAGAAGGATTTTCTAACCACTTTGGCAACATGGTTATCAAAGGAAAGCTGACTATCTACTTGGGTCCCTAGATCCCTTATTTCTTCTTCAGATTTCAGGGTATTAAGATGCGGGTTTAATTTCTTTTGGAGCTCACGTATGACACAGCCTGGGACACCATCTGGTCCCACGGAAGCAGTGTTTTTAGCTTTAGATAGAACCTTGTTAACCAACGTATCAGTAATAATTGGACTTGCACAATCCCCTGGAATGGTAATAGGCCCTGTAGGTGGTGGTGGGGGGGAATTTGCACTGAACCTGTCAGCCAAGATGTTGGCAACGTCAGAAGGGTCGCTGTATTTTGTTCCATTTTGTACTAGCTCAGAACAGACCTGAGCCTTGCTATTTAGGTTTTTGATGTAGCCATAGAAGGCCTTATGGTTATCCTTGGCAACTTTCTTTTCAAAATTAGCTTTAGTTGACTTGATGAGGACCTTCAATTTCTTACTAATGCTGATCAGGGATGATTTTTCTACTTGAGATTTGGCCTTATTTTGTATAAGTCTCCTCCTTTTATTGTAAAGTTTGCTTATGGCCGGGGACCACCAGACTGGTTTCTTCTTGCTTGAGGAAGGAGTCTTGGTTTTATTTGGGATAGCATGGTCCATGCAATCCTGAAGATGCATATAGAGTGCCTTGGTGTAGGATTCTGCATCCTGGATATCATTATCCTTCTGCAAGGGAATAGTGAAGCTTTCCACTTCGGATTTAAGTAGTTTGAAGTTTGCTTTGGAAATGTTTTTGACTATGGTTTCTTTGACTGGGGGAGGTGGAGGGTTGAGGATGTCCAGGGTTATCAGTTTGTGGTCGGAACTGACCAAGGAGGGAGTGATAATGGGTGTGGTACAATGGGCGCCCATATTTGTGATGATTAAATCCAATATGTTGTCCCCTCTAGTGAGGGAACATACTAGTTGTTCAAGGGCATTTGAATTTATAAATTCTATGAATTGCTGAGCATAGGAGTTGGAACATTGGTAGTTCACCCAGTCTATACCAGGGTAGTTGAAATCACCCAAGATTATGGTGTTGGATAGGACCTTTATATTTTCCAATGTCTCAAGGAATGCAGAGTGAGCATCTTGGGACATGGTGGGCGAGCTATAACCGGCTATGACTTGAAATGTATAACATTTATATATAATATTATTAATATATAATTATTATTATTATATATTATTATTTATATATATTTATATTTATATAGATAACATATGCCCATGACATGTAGTGGAGTCATACCTCAGCACCATAACTCTCAACCTCTTAGTGCAAGGGAACGTAATGCATATATTGCAGTTAGAAATATAGAATGTTGCTACAGTGACAATGGTTGTGTCAACATACATGTGAAGGAAGGCTCTTCTGAAATTGACATGTATGCCATCAGTTACTGACAGACATCATAAAATCATCATAGTGAAGTACCACACAAATCACAGTAAAAATCCTGTGGAATACAGAAGAAATATGAGCAATAAACATGGACAGTCTGAAACAATCTGGTCAGTCAGAAGTTATATACAGAACACCTTAGTGCAAGAAATGTGGAACAAACCTGACAAACAGGATGTTTAAAGCCATGAAAATGGGCATATATCACACATACTGGACTAGATAAGCTCACACAGTTGATGCATTCACACCCTCCTGTCTATCCACACACATATTAACTGGAGGAGCAGAGGTCCCAAGCCACATACTTACCACTAGATAGTGACATACATCTTCACAGCAGCCCACTGCTTTGTCAGAAATACACATGTATGGTGGCCAGGCAACAGTACATCTGACAAATATCTGGAGATAACATCACACTAGGGTAAATACACTGAGCTGCTAAGCATGTCACCAAGCACTGTCTAACTACAGGCAGACTGTCACAACACTAACCCAATTTACTTATGAGGAAATACATATGTAATTGCAAATATAGCAGGCACAACAGGCATGTAACAACAGAGAGTAACAGACACCAGTGTGAAAGTGCATACCCACAACCAATCTCAACACAGTCACAGTTGCATAGGTTCATAAGTAGGTACTTCGTTATCTGCCTGAGGGCATTTATAAGCCTAGCCAGAGTGTATCGGCCTTCACAGCCCCATTGATTAATTAACTGATCCTCTATTAAGCAGAGCCAATGAAGTGATCCCAGGGGTTATTTTCTGTTACCCATCCACTCGTTAAGGTTTCTCTTGAAGAGTGTTAGTGAGGGTCTCTGCCTAATGTAGTTTGGAATTTTGTTCCAAAGCATGGGGAGTCTCTGTGACAGGAATCTATCCCTCCAGCATGTTCTATTTATTGGTGTGGTGAGGTTTAGCTCACTAGAGTGCGTGGCTCGCAGTGACTTGGATTTCTTTAGGTGGAGCATGTCCATGAATTCTGAGTTGGACATAGCTTTGTAAGTCAGGCAGAGATCACCTCTGAGTAAGCGATATGCCACTGAGTACAGCTGAAGTTTTTTCAGTCGGGCTGCATAGGACATATGTTTAAGGCCAGTAATCCTCTTGGTGAGGTGCCTTTGTGGTCTTTCCAGCTGTTGGGAGTGTCTTGTGAGGTACATCCCAAATGGGGCATTGTACTCTATGATGGGTCTGATCAGTGACGAGTAGAGGGGCACTATAACCTCTTTATTTCTAGATGCAAACACTAGTAATTAGATGGGCCACATAGAACAATTTCCTAACTACTTTGGCAATATGAATGCCAAAGGAGAGATTACTATCTACCTGGGTCCCCAAATCTCTTATTACCTTTTTTGTAAAGGGGCTGCCAACTATGTAGTAATTTGTGAGTGTTTTTCTTTTCCCAAACACGATGACTATGCATTTTTTGGCATTTAGCTTGAGGCCATGACTTTGACACCAGGTGTCTGTCTCAGTAAGGCCCTCTTGGAGGATGCCCGTGTCAGCCGGAGAGTCAGTTATGGCTCCCAGTTTGCAGTCATTGGCAAACTTGGTTAGCCATAGTCTTCCTGTGTTTGCCTGTACTTCTGAGAAGTATATGCCGAACAGTAGGGGTCCCAGGACTGAGCCTTGTGGGACACCACTTAAGGTTTCTGCATCTTGGGCAGCATTATCCTTTAGCATGGGGGCTGTAAAACTTACCGCCTCTGTCTTAAGTAAGGTGAAGTTTGCTTTAGAAAAGTTTTTTACTGTGGTTTCCTTAGCTGGGGGTGTTGGTCAGGTGTGGACATCCAGAGTGATTAGTTTATGGTCTGATCTAATAAGGGACGGATTGACCTCTGGTATGGAACACCTGTAGCCCATGTTGGTGATGACCAGGTCCAATATGTTTTCACCTCTGATAGGGGAGTTTACCAGCTGACCCAGGTTGTTTGAGTCGATGGATTCCAGGAAGCGCTGGGCTTGGGAATTTGTACTCAAGTAGTTTTCACAGTTAATGGTAGGATAATTGAAATCACCCAATATCAGGGTGTTTGGTAGGACCTTCATGTTTTCTAGTGTCTCCAGAAAGGTGGAGTGGTGGTCCTGTGTCATGGAGGGTGACTTGTAGCAGGCCACAATTTGCATTGCAGATTTGCCCGATGTTAGTTGCACATGGATGATCTCGGAGGTATCATGCTGTGTCACTAACCTGGAGGTGTAGGTATCCTTGATGAATATGGATACACCCTCTCCTTTTGTGTTTCAGTCTGTGTTCTGTGACCGAAATGTGTGGTAGGAGTTGTAGCCTAGTACTGCTGGGGTGCTCTCTGGAGCCTTGAACTAGGTTTCAGTTACTGCACAGATGTCGACATTCTCCATACTGAGGAGTGCTTCAAGCACATGCATTTTGAGATTTAAACTCCTGGCATTGAGTAGCATAACCCTCAGTTTTTTAATTGTGCTGTTTATGGAGGAGAGTTTGACTTTTGAGCCTTGCCTAAAAAAGGCACTATGGGGGCAGCAAGAGCCTTGGCCAGTATTCCAAAGCCTAGGGGTGACAAGTGCAAGCCGTCTCTTGCAAAGCAACGTGGCTTGTCGAGCATGTCGACCTAAGCTGACAGACACTGGATCCCCTTTGAATGACACCAGAAGCTTAGTCAATTGTTAAAATTGATATTTTTTTTCTTTATACTGAGGTATCATTCTTGGTGAGGGCAGACTGCTACTCAGGGTCAGGGTCATACCAGCCTGGGCTACATGATCAGAGAGCTCTTCCATGTCTCTTTTCATGTAGTCCAGGGAGGTACGTCTCAGGTCATTCACACCAACATGAACAATGACAGTCATATTTGTACTTGTCCTGGAGTGACCTGAGTGCTTGCGTTATGTGGCAAATTCTGGCTCCTGACAGGCAGCTAACAGTAATCATCTGCTTGTCCAGCCTAGTGAGTGGGACATCAGTGTGCCTGACTATAGAGTCACCTATTACTAGTGTGTTAGGTATGTTATTTCGCCTTAAGGACTGTGATTGTGCGGCAAACTGATTTTGTGTTTTATGTGTTACCTGGTTTGTGACGGGAGGTGTAGGTTGTTTGGGCATCTGCTTTGGAGGTCTCTGATGCTTTTGCAGGTTTTTAGGTTTTGCAGAGTATGATTTTGTGTATTTATGTGTATTTTTTGTCAGTGCTGGTTTAGTAGGCCTATGTGTGGCTGCAGGTGTGGTGCAAGTGTTAACCATCTCCTCTTGACTGTCTGTTCCAGTCTTGGGTGGAGACAGCTTAGACTCCAGTTTGGCTGTACAACTGCATCTCTCGCATATGTTAGTGTTTTGTGGTAGGAGGAGAGGGTTGTCTGTGTACATGAGGCAGTTGTAACATTGCCTCAGGATACCCAGATTCACCAGCTGGACTGGAGAGTACACCTGAAATTGCCCTTTGGTCATGCCTGAATAGTAGGGTGCGCTGCTTAGTCACTTGGTTGGTGAGGGGTGAATAAAGAGCCTTGCCCTGCTGGGCAATCAAGTGTCAGGGTATATTAGTGCTTGCTATTAGGTCTGAGCAAGTGCTGGGCTGTAGGATGCTTTTTTAGTGCTTAGTCTGAGAGGTTGACATAATGGTAACCCTAAGTAATAATACAGTATATGGACTGTGTGTACAACAGTCATCATCATGTTTGCCACTCACACACTAACCCCACATATACTGGCTCAATTCACAGTGCAGTCTGATGCCTGACTGTGATATGGGACATGTCTCAGTCTGGCCCTACAAACATATAGGCTGATAGGGTGTCAGAAACTGGAGCAGCATGCAATGTCGGATAGAACAGGAATAAGAACACTGACACCTACCCCAGTCTGTACACAGGTCAAACACATAATACAGATACTCTGCCAACAATCACCAGAAATGCACAGACCTCACTACTGTACAGACTACAACAGAATATCCAGGTTTTGTCCTCAAATATAAGGCCTATTATGCATTACATGTCTGGCAGTCTGATATATCACTGGCTTGATATCAGGAATTATGTCAGTAAATAATGGTTTACTGTACATATCTACCTCTGACTGCATGACATATGAACAAATGGTGACAGCCATAGGGGACAGCGGCACAAACACAAGGCCAATGTTGACATATTGCAGTTATAAACTGAGAACATTGCTTGTGTAACAGGATTTGTTGTGACATATCTCTTCTGAGGGATATGAAGTCAGTAACACACATGGATGTTACCGTTTACTGACTACAATCATCAGAGTATTCTACTGCATTTATAAAGACAGAAAATGTGCGAGTAACAAACCAAATCTTAGACTCCAGTCTCTGGCCAGTCTGCAGATAGCCCTACAGGTGAGAGTTTTCTCAACCACATAACACTGTCATGCCAGACTTTAAAGCATGCAGAACAGCCATATCCACACAAACCCTGTTAAACCAACATTACTTCAAATGTATAACAGCAATTAAATTTTGTCCCCATGTCTGGAACATCCCCCCTCCAGTTTATTGGCCTGTCTCCACAGTGTTTGTTGTAAGAGGTATTTCCAACTACCCTCTGTGATGCTGTTTGTTACACACCCACATGAAGTCCTGCTCACAGTGAAGAAGACGGGCCAACACCCACTTGCAGTGCTTACTTATAGGAGTGTGTTTCCATGCAATTGGCTATAGGAATGATACCACAGCTGTTCCACATGCAATTAGCAGGTGGAGGACTCCAATTCATGCACATGTTATCAGCTAATCATGAGCATTACCTACCATTGTCAAGCTCCTGCCTATGCAAAACAGATGCATTTTTCCACATCTACCAGACAGGGGGAGAGAAAGAGAGAGACAGAGGGAAAGAAAGAAAGAATGAGAGAAGGAGCCAAACATGCTTGTGTATGATCTGTGGGTGGAGGGAGATCTCTGGGTATTATAATGGTTGCCTATATATATATATATATATATTTGTGGCTGTGGATTGTCTACAACAACCTCTATGGTGTTTGACAACTGGCCTTGTAATGTGACACTGGGACATATGGGTCCTCAATATGAAAATGTAGCAAAACCCACACTACAATGGATCCTACACAATCACACCGACACCCACACAGGACACTGCTGACACACACACACACACACACACTTGCCAGTACTGTGTTTCAAACCCCTACCTAGGTATGTATTGGTACTATGGTGTTACGCAGTTATTACAGGTGCCATGTAACGTATATGTTGGAGAGCTATCCAAAGGTATCTTTGAAGGTGGGTGTCAACAGCTGCAATGCTAAAGAAGGGGAGAGGGAAGTGTGTGAAGTGTGAATGACCACAAAATAAGATGTTAACAAAGACACCCACACTCTCACACTCAAACACACACATTATCACAGTTGCCAGGACTAGGATTAGAACTCCTACCTAACTAGTTTGCTACACTACAGTATTATGCAGTTATCATGAGCGTCACAGAGCTTATAAGGCTGAGACTTGGCCAAAGGGTTATTTCAAGGTGACTGACATCAGCAGGTGTGCTAAAGTAGGGCAATGGCAGGTGTAGTGAGTGTGAATGGCCTCATAATCATTAATTTCCACACACAAACACAAACACACTATCACGGTTGCCAGAACCAGGATTAGAACTCTTACATAACTAGTTTGTTACACTACAGTATTATGCAGCACCACAGAGCTTATATGTTGAGTGACATCAGCTGCAGTGCTAAAGGAGGGGTGAGGGAAGAGTGAATGATCACAAAATCAGGTGTCAATAAAGACAGACACACACACACAATCACAGTTGCCACGATCAGGATTAGAACTCCTAACTAACTAACTAGTTTGTTACACTACAGCCTTACCCAGTTA
The DNA here is from genome assembly GCF_019279795.1 of Protopterus annectens. Lineage (NCBI taxonomy): Eukaryota > Metazoa > Chordata > Ceratodontiformes > Protopteridae > Protopterus > Protopterus annectens. Next base: position 1,315,268,887 of record NC_056744.1, on the reverse strand, counting down.
TCACGAGTACCACACAGCCTTTAGGGCTGAGACATGGTCAAAGGGTTATTTCAAAGTGACTGACATCAGACGGCATGCTAAAGTAGGGCAATGGTAGGTGTAGTGAGTGTGAATGGCCTCAATATCATTCATCTCTGCGCACACACACACACACACACACACACACACACACACACACACACACATAGGGGGATACTGTAACTATTGTTGTCTGTGCTGCTTGTGTTACATGGTTGATATTAGCAGAGATATTCAGACATGTGTACTGTTTTACTCTGTGATGTATTATGTCATCAACTACTGACAGCTATAATTATTTGCTCACCGTTATTTACTGGGAAATACAAGATGAATGAAGCTGAGCCCAGTATTGTGGTCCACAGCCTACACATACTTGCACACTCTTGCCATTCTGGATGGGTACAGACACTTGCTGATGGGTCTGTGTAAATGGTCCAGCACCTTGGTACTATGGTGTTTGAGGATCCCCTTCTTGTACATATATCAACTTAACAGAAAGGCCATATCCTGCTGTGCCCATACCTCTGAGCTGTACAAATTCATCCAGGTTACCCAGAGGCAGGGCTCATATATCTTGTCAGTTCCCCTTCACATTATGGTTTACGAGCTGGTTTGTAGCCACCCAGTACTGGGTTTGCAGGCAGGGAAAGTATGGGCACACATCAGAGTTTCAGACTTCACACACTCCATGACGTGTTTTACCATGTACAGGGAGTGTACTATGTGCATCCGACATAGTCAGCCCTCCAGCACCATCCTCAATACTGGCACAGCCACAAGGTAAGTCACTCTTCCTATGAACTGCTGAATGGAGTAGTATGTTCTGATAGTTGTATCTATGGTATGGACTTGAGCATGCAAGGGAATCAGGTGGCTGAATGGGACGGCAGCAGATATTGGACACCTATAAGGGCAGCATGAAATCCCAAACAAATGTGTCAACAAAGTAGGCAGTACTAGACAAGGTGTCAAACCCCACTGCAATACATGTGGTGGCCCAAATGTGTGTCCATAGGACACACACATGCATGCCAGTGAGGCACACATACCCACCACCAGCCTCAGCCAGCTGGACATGTGTAGATGACCATAAAGAAAGGCTGGGCTAAGGCCTCCAATTGATGGCAGTGGTTAACAGCCCCCCTCCAGACCTACACAGACAGACTACAACAGGTCTGGCAGTTGTATGTTATTTCTGAAGGGTAAGAAGTCTGAAACTGAAACGTAGGTAAATAAAATCTAAGATCTGTACTCTACTGATATTCCTCCAGTCTGCATGATAGGTCAGAATAAAAATGATGTGGAAGCCAGCAAAGTACATGAAATACCTGCACAGTCATAGCAAATGTTTAAAGTAGTCAGGTGTGCCTCCCCACAATCCTATGTAGAAATGCAGTAACATGTACATGTGGGTTTAATAACTGTGGAACACAGATTACCTGAGCTGTCCCAATCTACAGGATAGATTTTTGCATGTGTACAATATGCAGGGGTCTGTATTTTAGGCTGTTGGGTGTTCAATATTGCCTGGAAGTGGTCAGCATGTAAGCATGGAGGTTTGTGTCTCATTAGCCTATGGCCAGTACTGTTGATGACAGGGCCATGTTCCAACAACTGCAGTGCCAATCACAATGCTTCTCAGCAATACCCATGTCAGCAGTCATCCATACTCACTGTCCAGATGTCAATATCTGTCACTGTCTGAAAGATGGACATGCCATGAATGTGGGCCCAGACATACACACAGTACGCAGGTGGAAGTACCCTAGACAGAATACATAAAATGTAACTGTCAACTGCACACAACATTGGAATGGTACAGACAGGATAGCAGCACATTAGTTGTCTGTGCAGTATGGAATACTGATGTAGTCTGGCCAATCACTGGCAGACCACAAAAGGCACAGTTATGAAGTAATGAGAGACTGCCTATGTCCCTGCACAAGGTAGCATAAGGGGAATGTCCCAGGTATATCTGTGTCAGCTGTAAGCAGCTTCCATATCACACATGCACTCAGCTCACCCCAACACCAACCACAAGCTTATCACAGGTCATATTCCTGCTGCTGGGAATGAGTACAGTATGACCCCCACTTCTGCATGAGAATACCCACAGAATGCAGCATGCTGAAGAGGTGTCCTATGCAGGTGTGTCTCTAGCAGTAAGCAGCATCCTGCCAGCATCCAGACCAATGGATTAATATGGACAGGAATTACTGCCATTGACACCTTGCACACTTACCCTGTCACCCCAGGGGAATCCAGTGGCTTGCAGCCTGGGAATGTAGGAGTGACAGAATGCACTGGCCTGCTACAGATGGCCTGCATCACTATCAAATGGCCTAAAATCCTCTGTCAAAGGTATGTGCCTCACCCGTAGTGCCAATATATGTTATCTCACGGGGTCCCAACTAATAACATAACATAGTCAACAGAATGCAAATCCAAGGTCATGTTGACAAATCCCAGTAGCATGCTCAACATGTCCTACTGCATGAACTGTGGACAAACCCCTAAATACCGCAGGGATGAAGGGACAACTATAGGGATACTTCTCAGATATTGTTTGCATAATGTTAGGAAGAGGATAGAATAACAGAGCGGGGGGTGTAGAAACATGGACGTCATGCAGTGTGTGAAGTCTGAAACTCTGATCTGTGCCTATATCACCCCTGCCTGCAAACCAAGTAATGGGTGGCTACAAACTTGCTCATAAACCACAATGGGAAGGGGAACTGACTAAGTGTCTTGCCTCTGGGTAACCTGGGTGAATCTGTACAGCTGAGAGGTATGGTCACAGCAGGATATGGCCATTCTATTACGTTGATATACGTACAAGAACGGGATCCTCAGCCACCATTTACACAGACCCATCAGCAAGTATCTGCAGCTACCCCTCCAGAATGGCATGAGTGTGCAAGAATATGTAGTCTGCAGACCACGATACTGGACACAGCTTCATTCATCTTGTATTTCCCAGGAAATAACTGTGAGCAAATAAGTATATCTGTCAGTAGTTGATGACATAATACATCACAGTGTAAAACAATACATATAGGTTCATAGGTGTGTACTAGGCTTATGCCCCTGGAGCCTTTACAAGCCTAGCCCATAGGATTACCCTAGCATCGTGCCACCCAACCTTAGTTCTTAGTGTCTCTGTTGAGTAGAGCCACTGGAGTTATCCACAGCATGAATTTTCTATTTCCCATCCACTCATCAAGATTTCTCTTGAAGAGGGCCAGTGAGGTGCTCTGCTTGACATGTATGGGAAGTCTATGAACCTGTCCCTCCAGCATGTTCTGTTGATTGTGGTAATGAGGTTGAGGTCTCTGGAGTGTGGGGTGTGGAGGGATTGGGATTTCTTAGATGTAGCATTTCTAACAGAGCTGGGTCATACATGGCTTTGTAAGCCAAGCAGAGATCACCTCTAAGTAGGCGATATGAGAAAGAGAATAGTTGGAGTTTTTTGAGTCTGTCCATATAAGACAAGTGTTTAAGGCCTAGGATCCTCTTTGTGGGTACTTTTGCGGCCTCTCCAGTTGTTGCAGGTGTCTAGTGAGGTACATGCCAAATGAGGCATTGTACTCTCTGACTGGCCTAATGAGGGAAGAGTAGAGGGAGACAATGACCTCTTTCTTCCTGGATGCAAAACCCTTAGTAATGAGATGTGCCATGTAGGACTTTCTGACCACAGTGGCAACGTGGTGGTCAAAAGAGAGGTGGCTGTCAACCTGTGTTCCCAAATCTCTTATAACACCTTCTGTGTTCAGTGAACTACCATCAATGTGGTAATTCAAGGGAACTGGGTTTTTCCCAAAGGGGATGAAGACATTATTTGGCATTAAGCTTAAGGCCATGGTTCTGACACCAGTTGTTAGCCTCAATGAGGCCTTTCTGTAGGATGTCAACATCACTTGGGGAGTTAACAATAGCTCCCAACTTGCAATCATCTATGAACTTTGTCAGCCAGAGTCTTTTTGTGTTGGCCTGGACTTCAGAGAAGTATATACCAAACAGAAGAGGACCCAGGACCAAACCGTGTGGGACTCCACTCGTGACTGGTCGGCAGTCTGACTTGGAGTCAGCTACTTTCACACTGTGGGTTCCATCTGTGAGCCAGTTTGCAACCCATCTAGTGATAAAGGGGTTGATGCCTAGCTTAGTAAGTTTTTCTGTGATTCCTGAGTGGGGAATGGTATCAAAGGCCTTGGCCAGATCAAGGTAGGCTGTATGAAACACCTTATCTTCATCCACAGCTCTGGTGACTGACTCAAAGAAGTCGACCAAGTTGAGCAGGCATGATCTACCCTTCAAAATACCAAACTGTGTAGGATCCAGAGTTTGGAGATTCCCTATATTCTTGTTTATTAGGTCCATGATGATGCGTTCCATAGCTTTGCATATCAGACTCATCAGGCTAATGGGGCAATAGTTCCCAGGGTCTGTAGTTGCTCCTACTTTGTGGAGAGGCATGACTGTAGCAGTGTGCCATTCAGTAGGGACTAAGCCTGAGGTGAGGCTGTGATTGAACCAGACACACAGGTGTGGTGCCAGTTCACTCTGTAGTTCATGTAGAACACAGCCAGGAATACTGTCGGGTCCCATAAAAGCTGTATTCTTGGCCTTGGACATTGCTGTTTTAACCTGTGCAGCAGTAATACTGGGTGCCTGGAAATCTACTATTACTGCGATTGGTCCTTTGAGGGGGGAGACAGGGGTAGGTTAGCGCCAAATCTGTCTGCCAGTATATTTGCAATATCTGTTGGCTCGGTATAGGAGGTACCATTGTGCAGTAGCTCACAGCAAATCTGGGTATTGCCATGGATATTCTTTACGTAACTGTAGAAGGCCTTGTGGCTGTTTTTACTATCTGCTGCAATTCTGTTTTCATAGCTAGCTTTAGAGGATTTGATGAGGGATCACAACCTTTTGTTGAGGCTGGTAAGGGAGTTTTTCCAGTCTTGGGACTTCAACTTATTCTGCATCAGTTTCCTCCTTCTGTTGTAGAGTTTGTTTATGGCAGGGGACCACCAGATTGGCTTCCTTTTTTTTTTTTTTGAGGAGAGCGTCTTAGTTTTATTGGGTATGGCAAGATCCATGCATTTGTGTACATGTTTGTACAGTGCACTGGTGTATGATTTGGTGGTCATGCAACTATTATCCATTTGCATGGGTTCCATGAAGTTAGCCACCTCTGTTTTTAGGAGCCCAAAGTTATGTTTGGAAAAGCTTTTCATGGTGGTTACCTTTGTGGGGGGGGGGGGTGGAAGGGGTGCAGATTCCCAAGGGAATTAGCTTGTGATTGGATTTAACCAGAGAGGAGTTGACTATTGGTGTAGAACAATGGTTGCCCATGTTAGTAATGACCAGGTCAAGGATGTTGCTACCTCTAGTGGGGGTAAGAATGAGCTGGTCCAGGGCACTGGAATTAATGAATTCCAGAAAGTGCTGGACAAATGTATTGGTACATGAGCAGTTTTCCCAGTTAATGGAGGGGTAGTTGAAGTCGCCCAGTATGGAAGTGTTAGGTTGGACCCTAATATTCTCCAGGGTGCTTAGGAATGTGGAGTGTGAATCTTGGGACATGGTTGGGGACCTATAGCAGTCTACAACCTGAATCGCTGTCTTATCTAATGTTAGCTGCACCTGAAGTATCTCAGATGCGTTATGTTGGGCTACCAGTCTGGAGGTGTGCACATCCTTTATGAATTTGGAAACCCCACCATTTCCATTGCCCATGTTAGCACCCCTGCTGATGTCAGTCACCTTGAAATGACCCTCTGGCCAAGGTTCAGCCCTATAAGCTGAGTGGCACTTGCGATAGGTTTGTAATACTGTAGTGTAGAACATTAGTTAGGTAGGAGTTCTAATCCCAGACACAGCAACTGTGTGTGTGTGTGTGTGTGTGTGTGTGTGTGTGTGTGTGTGTGTGTGGACATGAATAATTCTGAGGGCATTCACACTCACTACACCTCCCATTGCCCTACTTTACCATGCCTGCTGATGTCAGTCACCTTGAAATAACCCTTTGGATAAGTGCCAGCCCTATAAGCTCTATGGCACTTGCAATACCTGTGTAATGCTATAGTGCAGCATGCTATTTAGGTAGGAGTTCTAATCCCAGTCATGACAATTGTGAAACTGTGTGTGTTTGTGTGAAAGAGTGTGTGTGTCTTTGATATTTGATTTTATGGACACTGACACATACTAATCTCCCCTTACCCCTCTTTTAGCACTGCTGCTGTTTTTCACCTTCAAAGATACCTTTGGACAGCTCTCTAGCATATAAGCTCAGTAGTGCTTGTGATAACTGTGTAATACTATAGTGTAGCATACTAGTTAGATAAGTGTTCTAATCCCAGACAAGGCAATTGTGAAACTGTGTGTGTTTGTGTGAAAGAGTGTGTGTGTCTTTGATGATATTTGATTTTATGGACACTGACACATACTAATCTCCCCTTAGCCCTCCTTTAGCACTGCTGCTGTTTTTCACCTTCAAAGATACCTTTGGACAGCTCTCTAGCATATAAGCTCAGTAGTGCTTATGATAACTGTGTAATACTATAGTGTAGCATACTAGTTAGATAAGTATTCTAATCCCAGACATGGCAATTGTGAAACTGTGTGTGTTTGAGTGAGAGTGTGTGTGTGTCTTTGATGATGCCTGCTTTTATGGACACTGACACTTACTACTCTCCCCTTACACCTCCTTTAGCACCGCTGCTGTTAATCACCTTCAAAGATACCTTTGGACAACTCTCCAACATATAAGCTCTGTGCCGCTTGCAATAACTGCATAATACTATAGTGCAGGATACTAGTTAGGTAGGAGTTCTAATCCCAGACATGACAACTGTGAAACAGTGCGTGTTTGTGTGAGAGACTGTGTGTGTGTCTTTGATGATACCTGGTTTTATGGACATTGACACTTACTACTCTCCCCTCACCCCCCCCATAGCACTGCTGCTGATGTTTGTCACCTTCAAAGATATCTCTGGACAGCTCTCCAACATATAAGTTCCATTGCATTTGCGATAACTATGTAATACTACAGTTTAGCATATTAGTTAGGTAGGAGTTCTAATCCCAGACATGGCAACTGTGAGTGTGTGTGTCTTTGATAATAGCAGATTTTATGGACACTGACACTTACTACTCTCCCCTTACCCCTCCTTTAACACTGCTGCTGATGTCACTCACTTTCAAAGATACCTTGACAAAGCTCTCCAACATGTAAGCTCCATGGGGTGTGCCATAAATGCAGAACAATGTAGTAGCAATAACTACATAGGTATAGTTTTGAATCTCTTCCATGGCAAGTGTTTGTGTGTGTGCATATGTATGTCTGTACCTCAAAGATTTTGGTCCCATTAACACCCAGTACACATCCTAGTGCCTGACATCAGCAGTCCTGCAGATATAATCCACCTTAAAAGTACCTGTTGCCAACCCTAAACCATGTAAGGTCAGTGGTGCATGTGGTAAATGTGTAACATAATGGTCCGTAAAGATTGTTAGAGGTCTGAACTTCACCCATGGCAAATGTAAATGTGTGTAGGCAAAGGTTATTTTTGGAATCTCTCACCCACTACATCACCCAATGCCAGTATTTACAAGGGCTGGTGATGTTCCTCACCTTAGAAGTACCTTGGGACAACATCCATCATATAAGCTCTGTGACACACGAGATGCGGTACACTATAGTAACAATACATACAAAGGTAGGGGTTTTAATCTCAATACTGGTGTGTGTGTGTGTGTGTGTGTGCGCGCGTGTGTGTCAGTCATCAGTATCCTGTGTGGGGGTTGCTGTGATTATCTAATAACAGGATCCATTGTGGGGCGGGTTTTGCTAAATTATGTTGAGGACCTACTATATGTCACAATGTCCACCTTACAAGGCCAACAGATGTCAAACACCAGAGAGGTTGGTGTAGACAATCCATAGCCCTACATGTGACAGTATGGATTGGTGAACAATATAGGCAACCCTTCTATTACTCATAGAACACTCTCCACCCACTTCTCATTCAGAAACACACTTGGCTAGGCAACAACCACTATATTGGTAGTTCCCTGTATATTGCCTCAGAGATAGTAACCACAGTGTGATTGCAGTGACTATGTGCCTATTGACCACAACAGTGCTACTGACATCAGAAAGTAATTTGATAGTGTTACATCTGACTGTGTGTTATCCAGCAAGTAAAAGGACATGGCACCCTGTTCCATCCTCTCAGTAGCCAAATAAATGTGTACAGTGGCCCTTTTGCCATGTTCCCTACTGGAAGCCTGCAACAACTGTTGAGTCTACAAATGTACACCACAAAGGGAATACCATGTCTTATACACATGCCCTGTATGGGAAGATGACACTAACTCCACTGAATACATGTATCATGCTGTCTTATGTAGGTGCAAGCACGACCTCAGTTACATTGCCAGGTCTCACCAAATGAGGTCATGAATGCTACACCAGAAGATAACAATCTGTCCACACAAAATGCCCCAAAGACCTCAAGTACACTTCCATACCTCAAAGAACATGCATGTGGGACATATGCACAACCCAGACACTGTCAATATTAGGGAATATAGATCACATACATGGGAAGCAGTGCACATCACTGGCCACCCACAACTGTAACCCAGATGAGTGGATGGTGAATACAATACCCACCCCTGGGGACCACTCCCTGAGCCACACTAGGGACTACTGTCATGTGGCCTGATTACTTGCTGTATAACACACAGTCAGATGTAACAGGTATTCCCTTGGCCTAGCCTTGTAGAGCCTTCAGACCCATTCACCTACTACACACCTGTGAAGCAATGAACCTATGGATCTCAGTACTGGCAAGTGTATGTGTGTGTGTGTGTGTGTGTGTGTGTAGATGAATGATTTTGAGGCCATTCACAATCACTACACCTCACACTGACCTACTTTAGCATGCTTGCTGATGTCAGTCACCTTGAAATAACCCTCTGGCCACATTTCAGCCCTATACGCTCTGTGGCACTTGTGATAACTGTGCAATACTGTAGTGTAGCAAGCTAATTAGACAGAGTTCTAATCTTGGTCCTGCCAACTGTGATAATGTGTGTGTGTGTGTGTGTGTATCTAACACCGGATTTTGTGGACATTCACACTTACTACACTCCCCTTACCCCTCCTTTAGCACTGCTGCTGATGTCACTCACCTTCAAAGATACCTTTGGACAACTTTCCAACATGTAAGCTCTATGGCGCGTGCAAAAACTGCATAACACTGTAAAAGCAATACATAGCCAAGTAGGGGGTTGAAACTCAGTACTGGTAAGTGTGTGTGTGTGTGTATCATCAGTATCTTGTGTGGGCATTGGGGTGATTGTGTAATTACAGTATCCATTACATTGTGGGTTTTGCTTCATTATATAGAGGACCTATATGTCCCTATGTCCACATTACAAGGCCAACAGTTTTCAAACACTGTAGAGGTTGTTGTAGATAATCCACAGCCATAAATGTGTACTGCCATGTGCAATTACTATGTGACAGTATGGATTAGTAAACAAATACACAGATACCACTCTCCACCCAAGGATCATAGACAAACATGCTTGGCTCTTTCTCTCTTCCTTTCTTACTTTCTCTCTGTCTCTCTCACCCTCATCTGGTAGATGTGGAAAAATACATCTGTGTTGCATAGGCAGCAGCTTGATTTCTGTAGGTAATGCTCATGATCAGCTGATGGCCTGTGCATGAATTGGAGTCCCCCACTTACTAATTACATGTGGAACAGCTGTGGTATCATTCCTATAGCCAAATGCATGGAAACACACTCCTATAACTAAGCACTTCATGGGGGTGTTGGCCTTTTTGCTTCACTATGAGCAGGACTTCATGTGGGTGTCTGACAAACAGCATCACAGAGGGTAGTTGGAAATACCTCTTACAACATACACTGTGGAGACAGGCCAACAAGCAGGAGGGGGATGTTCCAGACATGGGGACAGTATGTAAGTATTGATGTTCTACATTTGCAGTAATGTTGGTTTAACAGGGTTTGTGTGGATATGGCTGTTCTGCATGATTTAAAATCTGGCATGACAGTGTTATATGGTTGAGGGAAACTCTCACCTGTATAGCAATCTGCAGACTGGCCAGAGTTTGGAGTCTTAGATGTGGTGTGGTACTCACACATTTCCTGTCTTTAGAAATGCAGTGGCATACTCTGATGACTGCAGTCAGTAAATGGTGACATCCATGTGTGTTACTGACTTCATATCCCTCAGAAGCGATATGTCACAACAAACCCTGTTATGCCAGCATTTTTCTCAGTTTATCACAGTGATATGTCAATATTGGCCGTGTTTGTGCCTGTGTCCCCCAAGTCTGTCACCCTTTGTCCATATGTCATGCAGTAAGAGGTGCATATGTACAGTATATCATTACTTGCTGACATCATTCCTAATAACAAGCCAATGATATATCAGACTACCAGGCATGTTATTTATAGTAGGCCTTATATTTTAGGACAAAACCTGGACATTCTGTTGTAGTTTGTACAGTAGTGAGGTCTATGTACTTACGGTGAATGTTTACAGAGTGTCAGTATTGTGTAGCGATGTATTGTGAATATGACCAAAAAACAAGGAACCAGTCAAGAGGTAACTAATAAACAAAACAGACTGGATTTTGAAGACAGAAAAACTCCACTCTGTATTGGCTAGTACATACAACTTAACGCTCCACAAAACATGCGTTTTTGCCCAGGCACTTCCCAGACTTCATCAGAAAATACACAGAATGTGAAAAACCTTCTTGAGTTGATACCACTCTAAATGTTTTCAGCTGTATTCAGGAAGTTTAAAGCTAGGAGTGCATATCTGGTACTGTCCCTGTCACTCCCATATAGATTTAACTTTATTTGCTGCTTGTGTACTTTTGGATAACTGCAGGTGAAATTCAGCTGTTCAAGTTCTTTAGGTAGTGCGATATGGAAGTGACAAGGACAGTACCACAGATGTGGTAGATGTCAGTGTTATTGTTCCTGTTCTATCTGACGTTACATGCTGCTCCAGTTTCTGGTACCCTTTCAGCATATATGTTTGTAGGGCCAGACTGACACATGCCCCATACCACAGTCAGGCATCAGACTACACTGTGACTTGGGCCAGTATATGTAGGGTTAGTGTGTGAGTGGTAAATATGAGGATGGTTTTGTTCACACAGTCCATACACTGTACTATTTAATTAGGCTTACCATAATGTGACTGTGACTGTGTTGAGATTGGTTGTGGCTATGCACTTTCACACTGGTGCCGGTTACTCCATGCTGTTACATGCCTTTAGTGCCTGCTGTATTTGCAATTACACGTGTATTCCCCCACAGGAAATCTGAGTCCGTCTTGTGGCAGTCTGCCTGTAGTTTACACAGTGCTTGGTGACATGCCTAGCAGCTCAGTGTATTTATCTAGTGTGATATCATGTCCATATATTTGTCAGATGTACTGTTGCCTGGACACCATATGTGTTGTGTATTTCTGAAAAAGTAGTGGGATGCTGTGAAGATGTATGCCACTAACTAGTGAGAAGTATGTGGGCTTGGGACTTCTGCTCATCCAGTTAATATGTGTTAGGACAGGCAGGAGGGTATGAATGCATCAACTGTGTGAGGTTATGTATTCCAGTATTTGTGTTGTATCCCCATTTCCATGGCTGTAGACATCCCATTTGTCAGGCTTGGTCCACAAGTCTTGCACTAAGGAGTTCTGTGTATACCTCTGGACTGACCAGATTGTTTCAGACTGTCCATGTTTAATGGTCATATTTCTGCTGTATTCCACAGGATCATACTGTGATTTGTGTGGTACTTCACTATGATGACTTTATGATGTCTGTCAGTAACTGATGGCGTACATGTCAGCATCAGAAGAGCCTTCCCTACACAACATGTCTGGTGACACAAACCCTGTTACTGTAGCAACATTCTACATTTATAACTGCAATACTTACATTATGTTCCCTTGCACTAAGAGGCTGTGAGTTATGGTGCTGAGGTATGATTTGACTCCACTACATTTTATGGGCATATGTTTTTATATATATATATATATATATATATATACATATACATATATATATATATATATATATATATATATATATATATATATACACACACACACACACACATATATATATATATATATATATATATATATGTGTGTGTGTGTGTGTCTGTACATGTATACATATATCTAGATATGTATGTATATATCCTTATGTGTAAATATGTGTGTTCTATATACCTTCTCAGATGTATCCCACCATATTTATCTATGTGTATATTTAGATATAAAAACATGACTGATTCAACACTATTTCCACTAACAAGTAGTAAACAATTGTAGTAGTCAAAGCAGTTGTTCACTACTATTCAGTACATGTACATAATGATATATCTGAACAAGCAATAAACATTTGTACAGCTCAGATGGCTTAGTGGTTAAGTACTGTTTATATAGTCTACAGGGCCCTGGGTTCAAGACTTGAAAGGGCTGCTTATTTTGTTGCTAGGCAGAACAAGAGCTGTTGGATACAGAGTGGTTAAAGCAGTTTTGAGCAGCTTTAAGCGGGTTTGCATGACGGTAAGCAGTGCTAATGTATGGTTAAACGAAAAAGCACTTACACCACGTAGGCTTCACTTACCAGTGCAGAAATCTGCTTAGCATTTACATTTAAGCAATGCTTACACCTGCTAAGCACTGCTCAGGCCTGGTAACCAGTGCTCACATTCCAGTGTGATAAAATAGTAGATTAATGACATCTTTAATAAGTGTATTTAATTCCATGTACATAACATGCTTCTATGTGCTGTCATTACAGTAGCAAGGGGTGTGAGTATACTGTATGGGACACCTGGGTATACATGGCTAGTACCACAATCTTTTCTCTTTGTATGTGTTTCATACATGGGTAGTACCCCAGGTTATATGCAGTCACACTTGCATGTATTGTATCATTATGTTACTACTTTTAACAGTGATTTTCCAAGTAAGAGTAGACTGCAGGACTAGAACCATACACCCCTGCATGCAAAGCTGGACTCCGAGTATTGACTATTGTCAGTGGCAGCTGGTGACTTCAAATCAAAGGGGGGCTGCAGGAGACAGCTAAGTGGGTGGGGTCAATGGGAAGGGGGTGTGGCCAACTAGAAAGGGGTGGAGTTATACTCAAAACCACAAAAACTGTGTCTTGAATTAAATACACTGCCCTGGGTGCCAAACCATCATTATGAGAGTCCAATGAAGACAAAATGAAGTGTAGAAGAAAAAAATATTTCAATGTATTGGCTACATGACAGTTTACTTAATATCCGGATGGAATCAGAAAGGTTGTGAGGCATGACTTTATAAAAGTACCAAGTAACATGCTGAAAGTAGCAATCTCTGTGATACCCCCACTGTGCATCCCTCAATAAAAATAAATATTTGAACACACACACACACACCCCTCAACTGTCCAGATTTTTGCCTCATATTTTTTGGTCTGTTCCTCATAAAATTTGTGATTTTCAGACAAATCATTGAGGATTGAGTCCCTAAATAATAACAAACATTTGCATTTCAAACTTTATATCCTTCAAAAATGCATGCTATCACAAAATCTGTAATTTTGGCAACTTTCAAAGTTTATAAGAGCAATATTTAAAGTCTGTTCCTACTTTCTGTCCCCCCATTATGTTAGGCTTTATCCAGAGTTCTTCTTGTAAGAGGTTGAAAGGTATATTTTTTTGTGTGTGCTTTTGTGTGTGTGTGTGTGTTTTTGTGTGTGTGTGTGTGTGTGTGTGTATAAAACATAGAATACAGAAGGGCTGCCAAAATGTCCAGACACCACTCTGTGAAGACTTCTTGCACTGAGGTAGTTAGTTGTGCACTTGTGATTACCTTGTTATAAGTAGTAACTATCTATAAACATACAGTCACTGTTGTTCACCTCTGTATTCAGAATATTCAGTAAAACAGAAAATGGAGGAATGTATGTCTAGTAGCAGTAACAGAAAGTCATCATTATCAGTTTCCAGTTAAACAATTAACACCAAAATTAGCAAACAGTTAATGCATGCCATTCAGCAAATTGGTTAAAATATATATGCTGGTTTTACAGATTTTATTATGGCCATTTTGTCATTTTGAAATAGTATGACTCAAACATGTGCTTGTTTTACCAACATAACAGGATGCTACTAGTGGTTTGGTATACAAGAATAAAGTGTAGTATGTTCACAAATTCATATCTAAACAAATTCATACTTTCCATGTGCAAACAGTGGAGCTTGCCAAGCTGTCACTAGAATTTCTGGTTCTGTGAAGTTTCTAGTACCATTTGCTTTTAAATTAATACTTAGATATCCAGTACCATTTAACTCTACAGTATTACTTTAATGGCACTAGAAACATCACAAAACCGGAAATTCTAGTAAAAGTTTGGCAGGTTTCAGTGCCTATTCTTGCATGTTGTTAAGCTATAAATACAACGGTTACCTTCACATAAAAGAGGTGCACCCACTGCAGCTACCTAGAACAATGCCCAGTTGAGCCTGGCTTTGACTAGGTTAAACAGCCAAAATTAAAAAAAAATGCATTTAAACAAATCAACTTTTTTCTGATCTTCAGACTAAAATCTTCTGCGACTAGACCAGTACAACATTTCAGATCTGGGCTGCATAATATTTAATGTTTCAATTGCATGATGGCATTTACTACTACAATACCTCAAATCAGCTGCTCCTGTACTGTTCCTTGTGGCAGTCAGAGTTTAGCAGATATTCTCTTGTCAGTTTTGGTTGGAAATAAATATTTGTTTTGCTGCTTAAGTAGCCATTGTTCTGCACACGCTGGACCCTCTAGCATCTTTGTACAAATGAAAATTAGACTTGCGGGAGTGCGGGTGCAGAAGCTGAAATACTGTGCTGCTAAAACAGACAAACAGCTTCCTCATCCTTTTTCATAGTCATTGTTTTGCAAGTGAGGTGCTACTATTATTAACAGGTGTGTGTGTTTTGAAGTATGTGTATGATTTAGTAAACAATCTATGGGGTGATGCAATAAAACTGTATTAATGGAAAAGGTCGAAACAGGTATATCTGTGCAAGTTATTTTCTCGACAGTTCTTTAAGCTGCTGGAAAGCATCACCTACCTCAGTTTTATGTATCTCGCGCTCGGCTCGTCTTCTTCTTTTCCTCTCTGCTCTCTTTGACTGCAGTGCAAGGCAAGCCCTTAGCCAAGACCAACCAAGACAAAAAAATAAATAAATTTGCTTCAAGTACCACCAACAACAATATAATCCACTAAATCCAACGGTCCCAAACAGACAGACAAGTACAGTACTTCTGTGCTAGTGCTACTGATTGGTTCTCACTCTTTTTTGAGAAGAGAGTGAGAACCAGTCAGTAGCAATCCAGCCATCCATGACATGTACGTGCCTGTGGATGTGAAAGTCCGAACCCCCTTCTAGTGTACAGTGTAGTCAAACCGCATAGACTTCTGGGCATCACACTGATGCTTTTTCTTTAATCTGGACTGCCTTCTACAGCAGTCAGATAGTACAGTAGATACTACATTTGTTCGTTGTTAAAAAAATAAAAAATGGAACTCGATGAGCATGCGCAGTTCGAGTTCCGGGACTTTGCGGACTTAATTATTGGGTAACTTAAAACACAAATGGAAATGTTTTTTTTTTATGGCATTGGCAAATGAAATATCAACTACACTTCCATCTTTTTCCTATGAGGGCTGCAGTTCTGCAGTCCGATAGCACGAGCCACCCCTGAGAGTTAGTCTGCTGTCAAGCTTTGTGTTAATGAGATCTGTAGTTGTTCTTCCCTGATATACCTACCTGAGGTGTAACCACCATCACAGATTTAATTACCTTAAGTTGAGTGAGATGAAACAAATAAGAAAATGTAGCAGTAGCTAGAGGAGGTTTGTAAAGTAAACAATAGGAAAGCAACAGTAAAAGTACCTAACGATCTTCAAAAATCTTTATGTACAGTTGTTTAAATGTAAACACTTTTGTAACTAAGGAAATCTTGTCTACAATATCTGCTAGGGATTTCTCAAAATTAAGTTCTTTTGGCAACAACCGGAAATAAGGAGTTAGTAACCTTAACAAAAAATATAAATCGAATTCTAAGAATTAAGATTACTGTCTATAATTAACTGTCCCAAGATAAACTATTAAATACAAAGTAGGCTTGTGATTGCTCTGTATGTCATTTCAATGAAAAAAAAAAACCTTCAGCCTGAATGTTTGCTGACTTGCTACTACAAAATTTCTACTTAATGCACCTGGAACCCTGAAAAGAGTTATGACGCTACCCTCTGGGCATACAGTGTTTGAGATGAGTTCAAATAGTGGTAAGCAGTGATGAGGAACCTGCTTACAGTCATTCACTGGTACTCTCAAAATATTTTGAAAATGCCCCCAACCACCTTATTCTGAACAAATGAATGTTAGCAAGTCTAAAGCTGCAATAAGTCTTCCAGTGCAAGGAGCCCTTCACCCTATGACTTGACTTCAGGCAGACTGACACAAAGTACTTCATTCATACAGGCAGTTTAAGTCAGCAGTCTCAGCAGGCAGCTGACCTGAACAACAAAACTGATATTATAGCACATACTACTCAGCTCTGTGCACTCATTTACCTCTGTTCAACACAGTGACACCCTTTTACACATTATGTGGGTTCTGACAAAGTGAAAGGAACAGTCATCAATGCGTTACATTCACATGCACACAAAGTGGAGTCTAACACTGAAACAGTGCTGTGATTATGAAACACATCTGGAGACTATTGTGCATTTAATTTGCTGCTTCTGCTACACACAACAGCTAGTTAATGGAAACAGTGGTGACTTTCAAAACTATACCCCCAACAGAAATTATTTATTTTTCCCCTAATAGCATTAATTAGGCAATGCAGTTTGTGATTTCATCATTTCTTCTACTATATGCACACAGTCCAAATCCTTAGTATAATGGGTCCATAATAAAACTGAAAAAGAAGGTAAGAAGAAATGGAACAACAACAAAACTAATTTAAAGCTGTTGTTGTGCCTTTTGGCTTTTCCCGGTTAGGGGTCGCCACAGCAGAACTCCGGTCTGCTAATGACTGGCAGTAGATTTTTACGTGCCGAGTTGCCAGCCCTGACACACAACCTTCAACGAAGGTACGCCCATTCACGCATGTCTCCACACAGAAGATGCTCTAGCTGAGAATTGAACAGGACAACGTCTTACTGTTAGATGACAACGCTACCGCAGCACCACCACCGCAATAAAGTAGTATTTGTAAACAAACCATCTCCATCACAAAATAAGTTGTATGCAGGGACTCGCTTTCTTTTTAAAAGTTGTCATGGCACCTAAAGTGCCCTTTTACCATAGAGATCAGCTTGACCTGTACTGGTCACTGAGACATTTCCAAATTATTCATTTGTTTGCTTGTTCATTTTCTGTTGCTGAATACCAGTCTAACTTATGTAGTCCTCCTACCATCTTATAGACCCATTTGTTTACCCATCAGGTACTGAGGCTTTTTGAGTCAGCTACTGGTAAGCCCTCAGATGCCCATTATTTTTGATTTTTTCCCCTTTTCTCTGCATTGATGAGGCAATGCTGTATGTACAATTAATATAAAACCAATCACGCTGTGGTATCTTCATACCATTAACATTGCTATGTAGATGGCCTAGCACCACGCCAGCCAGCCACGGAGTATGCAGCCTGACAAATCAAATGTATTACCTACTATATAAACAGTGCCCAGCCACTTTCTTATAGATTTATCACTTCTCTACCACTGAAACTGTACTACCTTTGGTTACCAGCTCAACACTAAATCTTTTCACTTACAACATACAGTTTTTTAACAATATATTCATGCTCCTTTCATACTATCAGGATTCTCCTCCTGGGGACTAAATTACGAACTGACTCCCACTGAATATGAGGTCACTACCAACATTTTGTAGCCCTAGCTTGCTGGGCAGCAATTCCCAAACACAATACGGCTCACTAGAAGTGGCTGGAGAGATGTGGAGAGCCATTCTTCAGCAATGTTAACTCATTCCCTGTATACTTACTTTAATTCTGCTGCTGTACCTTGTTCTTTTCTTTCTTTTTTCTTGTTCTTCTGTTCTTCATCCTTCGACCTTCTCTCGTAGCACACCCAAAATCCCGTCCGATTCCAATCGAATTCCAAAACCAAAAAAAAAAAATTATTAAAAAAGCCAAAAAGGTTAATCCACAAACTAGCCGACCGACAACTGACTGACTCATTCTCACTCTTTTCCCAGCACATAAAGCCCAGGAAGAGAGCGACAACCAATCAGCAGCATTTGCCCAGCAAGCACGTCATGACGTGCCTGCGGACGTCGCAGTCCGAGCCCCTTCCATATCTATGCAGTTTGTGTCTCAACCGCATAGACTTCTGGGCATCACAATGATGCCTTCTTTGCTCCTCCGGGCTGCAATGAAAACATTGCAAGAATTTAAAAAAAAAAAAAACGCTGTTGTGATTGAAGTGCGCAATGCGCATGCGCGTACTTTCGAGTCGCGGACTCGAAATTTAAAGTGGAAAAAAAGATTTTTTTTTTTTACATTAAAAAAACACACTAAAGTTAACTTCTAAACAACTAGGCATCTGAGCTGAGGGGGCTGCAGTCCGGCAGTCCGATGCCACGAGCCGCCCCTGACTATTGTGTTCTTGGTGTGTGAGCTGTATGTTATTAAGTATCTCCTATTGGATATTGATCTGATATGTGGATATTAACTGTAGACTGTGTGTTTAGGACATGTCATTGAGGGCTGCTGTCATGTAGTAATGGCATACCTATCAGTGTCAGACGTCTTTCTGTCAAAACATTCATCCTAATGCATAACCTGTTGGCTAGCTAATTTCTGTCTGTCCTCTGTACAGATGTGCAGATTTCAGGTATCCATCTTGGCTGCTTACAGGCAATCTCTGATTGACTGACACTGACATGTCTGCCCAGGTGTGTTATGAATTCCACAGCTAGGAC
This sequence comes from Protopterus annectens, assembly GCF_019279795.1. Classification (NCBI taxonomy): domain Eukaryota; kingdom Metazoa; phylum Chordata; order Ceratodontiformes; family Protopteridae; genus Protopterus; species Protopterus annectens. The sequence continues at coordinate 1,315,249,791 of NC_056744.1, read as the reverse complement.
ACCCCACCCTGTATGCACCACATGCCATGGGTACGTCAACCAGACTACCACAGTCAACAGAACATGCTTGGGTACAGATCTCTAATCCAGACACTGGCCATGTTATGTAATATATGTTTGCAAACATGTCAATTGGAGCACCTCACTGGCCCTTTGCAAGAGAAAACCAGATGACTGGATGTTGAATTTAACTGTCACCCTAGGGATCACTGAAGTGGCATCGGTTGATAGGTGGCCTGCTGACAAATGTCAGGTGGCACGATACCAGTGTACCCACATGCCCTACTCTTCTAATCTCTCCATGGACATTAGCCTGGTACACACCTAGAAACACCTGCACCTAAGGACCACAGTACTGATAAATGTGTCAGTGTGCCTTACTGCGAATTACAGTGTCTGCGTGTTTGTAAACTTGTAGTTAAAATACCCTGAGGGCCTTTTCACCCACTACACCCCCCATTGCCATACTTAGAAATGTCTGCTGCTGTAACTGACATTAAATGTACCTTGCTCCACTCTTCACCCTATGGGCTAACTGGAGTTTGCAGTACCAGCATAACACTGTTCTGCAAATGGGTAGATAGGAGTGGGTTACCCTCTGAGTACTGGCAATTGTGTGTATGTGTGCGACTGTGCACATTTGTAGGAGACAGCATTCTGAGGCCACATTCTTCAAATGCAATAAACCTTGCCATACATTATAAGGGATAGTAATGTTGCTGACATTCGGAGAGCCATGACAAACCCTTACCCTACTTTCCCTGTGGCATGTGCAATAAATGCATATCCCTGTAGTGGCATTGATTAGATAGCCAAGGGATTGTATAGCAGTCTTGGTCAATGTGTGATTGTGGGTATGTCAGAGCATTATCATGGGTTTTAGTGAGTACAATATCCAATGTGGGGTGTGTGTGCTGGGTATACTGTCTTTACACCATGGTATCCCCAGTACATGTCCCAAGGTACACTGTATGAGGACCGCTGTCACTATCAAGAATACAGGTAACTGATTACACTATTCAGCCCAATGATGCATGTGCTGTGTTTAAAAACTCTGTAACAGAATGGACTGACTGACAAGGTAGTTAGCACTGCTAAACACAGGTCTGTCAAATGTGTCTATGACTGTATGTGTTTGTTAATGTGTATATGATAGTATGTATTGTTAATTAACACCCAGTACACCCCCATTACCATACTGTACAAGGCCTGGTGATGTTCTTCACTTAACAGGAAACTCAGGACACACCTCACCCTAAAAGCTCTGTGGTGTGTGCAATTAAAGCCAAACACATCAGTAGCAATAAGTACCAAGGTAGGCGTTCAGCTCTCAGTGTTGCCAAGTAAGTGTGTGTGTATGTGAAGGGATTTACTTCAGTTTGCAGCAAATACATGTCCCAGGAGAGCATTTGTCCAAGAACTAACTGGCTAAAGGTAACATTTCAAAGCAACCATCTTGTGGAAATACATTCAAGCAAAACTAGTACTAGATGTGTAAATGCCCTCTTCCCCACGGTTTAGCTGTACAGTGATACTGGAGTTGGTATATATACATGGGTGTGGTTGTTGTGGCCACAGCCATCCACATTGGAGTTATTGTTGTGGGTATCCTCCAGCTTAGTGTGCTGTTATACTGTACAGTTTATGTTAACAGGTTAAGGAGCTGTTAATCAGACTATGTGTGGTTCTACACCATCCCACACCCTCCAAAGTGGAGGGCTGTGCCACCCACACCAGAACACCTATGTTTACCAATTCCAGGATTGCACTACATATACCCTGCCAGTACCATTGTCAATGACATGAAACTGGTGAACTGATTATTTCCAGATGTGATGTTTTGGCAATTTGATCTGGGTGGAATTACACAGGCCAAAATGAGTTCACTGCAAAATGAAGTACATCCATGTGAACAGTATTCTCTGCATATTGCATCAACATCAAAGCTTCAGTGTGTGTTATTCATGGGCATTTGGTGTGTGCCACCCAGTACACTTACAACTGTCCACTGTAGAAGAGCTGCTGACAACAGCCACCATGCACTCACCTAAATACACCCCTCAGACCTATCAGTCATGTGGCACATGCAGTAACTGTTATACAGATCCATTACCTGTGTTCAGCTGTACCCAGGATATGACACAATGTGTCACCACAGTGCTACATCCCTTGTAGGACAGGGCAGCAGACCAACATCCTGTTGACACATAAGACACCTAGAACATAAACGGAATACATTACTGAGAGCACAATCAATCAGTGTTAATAACAGCTATAATGCATTATGGCTGACATGTAAGCATTAATCATTCCAGCTGAAAACACGTTAAACAGCATTAAATTGCTAAACCTTAGGACATTCACCATATCAGCATGTCCCTGCATCGATGGTATGGATGACAGGGATGTGGCACAGGTATCATCATATGCACAGGGTGTGTTGCGCGCTTGCTAGAGGCCTAGGTTGAGCCATTTGGTTAGCATTATGTGTGTGGGTTAAGGGGTTCTTTATTAAATGGGCTGTGCAGATGTGGTGTGTGTAGGTATGGAGATGCCCTAGCTGCGTTGGTGAATGCGTGTATGTACGCACACGTCTACCATGTGGCTGCCCTATACAGGGGTTTGTTGAACAGCAGCAGACTGGACATGGCAGGGTGTACAGTTCACTGTGTCTGGCCATGGACATGGGAACTGTGCCTGCCAGGGTTTTCACAAGCACTACTAGCAGAAGGCCAGATATGGTACTCGCCTCTGATGATGACAATTGTCCACTGCATCCATGTCCCTATTGGGACCAACCAGGACCACGTGCATGTAGCCTGCTGTGCTGTGGTGTAGACAGCACCCCCTGCACTGCTAGTGCTGGTACTGCCACTACGGGAGCGGTCATGAGTTGTAGACCTCCACCTGTTGGTGTTGCTGACCTACGTCCACGTGGCCGCCGGCCTACTCCCACCACATGCTCTACCACAGACACCACATGGGTCGAGAATTCCCACCATCTCATCCAATCGTCTATCCAGGACCTCTGCAAAATAATGGTGGGCACCTGCAAGATCACGGATGTTGTCAAGTACAGCAGAATGAGTAGCCCTCTGGAGCCTCAGACTCTCTCTGGTGTAATGTTCCATATGTGCCTGTGCCTCCATGATGGCCAGAAACATGCATCTGGTGACACCTGCTGTGGCACTTCTGCCAGGGGCATGATGGCCAGCAGTCTCCCTACAAGCATCCCTGTACCTCACCTGTGTGGTACCTTGCCGGTCATCCGGCTATGGCTGCTGTGTACAAACACACTTGCCATAATCCCCACACTGTCCTGATCCCATGCCACCACCTGCCAACTGTCCCTCATCTATGGTCACTGGTGATAGGCTGTGTATGGACATTGTGACTGTGTGCCAGGGTGGGGTAGGTAAAAGTGGTATTTCAACCGATGGGACAGCTTCAGCCCCTGACAACCCTGCCTGTATTTCACCATGCCTATCATCATTGTCAGAGTCTGTATTGACACTAACATCAGTTTGCCTGCAGTAGGGACCCTGACCCACCTTGCCACCTGCGAGGGGCAAACAAAAAATGTAATTTAAGACCTGTACATTATGGTTTACCTCTACACACACACACACACACACACACACACACGCACACACAAGCACTTACAGGTAAGGTGGCACAAAGACAATACACAGACCTCTCATTACCCAAAAGTCAACATGCATGACATATGGCACTCAACAGCATGCACTGCAGCCATACTCAAACCTTGTTACCAACATTATACATCTATGTGATGCATGAGTTGTGTTAGTAGGTGATGCCCCTTCCTCTGGAACACACTGCACCCATGTACACAGTATTGCTGTGCATCTGTACAGCACACCACACTGGTATGTACTGTGCACCATATCTCATGAGTGTACACACCATTGCTGAATGTGTATATGTGTAGCAGTTATGTTTGCTCTGTTGCTCACAGCCCCTATGTGTTTGTCTGACACATACCTGGGATGATATGAGGAGTGATGTCAATAGTTAATGCCTGACCTCTGATTTGCAGATCTCATCATTAGCAGTGCATGTATGAGCAATAAAATCTTTTTTTTTCAAAACAGGTTTATTGTTTTAACATATAAGAGAAATATCATAACAATTTTATACAAGTAATTAAAAATAGGTATTATTATAATATTCAACAAAACAACTAAAGTATTTACAAAGACATCCACTACAATCAGATCAATTAATTAAACTAAAATACCATGCTATTGAAATTAAAATTTTTTTAACAAATTTTGTAAATTATCCCATACAATAAAATAAGATGTTTTTCTGTTTGTTCTAGTCCTAATTGTGTTTATTTCCATATGGCACACTATATTCATAACATTTTTAAATTCATTGAACGAAGGAGGTGTATCTGAAATTCAATTTCTAGTTATTATTTTCCTAGCCACTGCTAGAATAGACCATAACAAGGGAAGCTTAACCTTTTTAACACTTTGAGGTACAGGTGTGTTGAATAATATAAGATATTTAGAAATAATGAAATTATCTGTAAAAGAGCCTGCAAAAATTCATTAATTGACTTCCAGTATTCTTTCAATTTTATACAGTCATAAAACATATGAGCCCAGTCAGCATTAATTTCTACATTACATCTCTTACATAGATTATCTTTATTATTTATTTTATTCATCATCAAAGGTGTATAAAAGATCTATGTAAAATTTCCATGTATAAAGTCTCCAGACAATGGAAGACGTAGTTCTATAAGCAGATTCCAATATATATTGTTTATCTTGTTGATTTGGTGGGTCCCCATTAATAGAAGTGAAATAATTCCAGTATGAATCTACACTGTAAAAGTTTCTTGTCTGATAACTTTATGTATGTATGAAAGTTTACCTTTATCAGAAACTTTATGTTGTAAATTTAATATCAAGTAATCAATCAGTGTTGGAATAGATTCTTTAACAGTTATAGACATTAAATCTATTTTATTAATGAGATGTTGTCTAAAGGTCTGAACCTCTAACCAGCAAGTTTCTCTTAGATCAAATTCTTGTTTTAAGAAATCTAGACTTTTAACTTTATTATCAGATATCAACTGATACCAGTACTTTAGATCATTATCTATAGCTAAATGAGTTCCTTCAGAAGTAGATGACAAAAGCATACCCTGAGTATACATTATAGGAAATACAATAAAATTCCATTCCCTATACTTAGGGTGCACGAATATAAAGTTACGATAACTAATAATAATATTTAATGGGTAACAAACCATATGTTTAGGTGTAATAGGTGAAGTACAAAATTCCTTTAATAACCATAACATGGAGTTATTTACAATCATATTTTTATGTGTTAAGGAGATTTTCATGAAGTGCATATTAATTAGCTCCCAATAATCTTTCCATTTTGTGACATATGACTGATCTATTAATAAAGTAATAACTTTTACAATAGAAGAGATAGTATATAAATTAAAGTCTGGAAAAGAAATACCCCCTTGAGACCAGCTATTAGTATGTTTCTTTAATGCAATCCTAGGTCTATTAGGTGCCCATAAGAAATTTAACATTAGTGTGTTCAGTTTCTTGATAATTATTTTTGTAGGTGGAAGTATTATTGATTGTATTAAGTATAAAATCTTGGGAATATTATCATTTTAATAATTGTAAGTCTCTCCTCCATAGTAAAAAACATATTATTCCAGGTATTAAAAAGATTTTGTATATTAAGAAAACAGGTATTATAATTATTATATATAATAGATTTAATATCTTTAGATAGTATTATACCTAAATAAGTTATCTGATCTGAATTGGGTACATATTTAGTAAAATCACTAATGAGAATATTTTTACGTGTATATATAGGTAGTATTTTAGTTTTTTCTTCATTGAATATTAAACCAGAAATACTTTTAAAATTCATCATGTTATCAAATAGAGACTGTATAGAAGAATTAGATCCTGCTGATGTAATTAGAACATCATCTGCAAAAAGTTGAATTTTGGATGTTGTATTTTCATCTATTTCAAAACCCTCTATGTCAGTACTGTTTCTGATCAAATTAGCCCAAGGCTCCATTACTAAAGTGAATAATAGTGGAGAAAGTGGACATCCTTGTTTTGTACCTTTAAGAATGGGTATTTTTTGTGAAACATATGTCCCTACCTTAATATAAGCCAACGTTCCTTTGTATAAATGTTCAATTAGATTTACAAATGCATCCGAGAAGTTTGTGCACTTCATTAAGGTAAACAGATAGTCCCAACTTACTGAATCAAATGCTGAACTTATATCAAGACTAATAAGTGTTAAATCTTTCTTTTTCCTATTTGCAAAAT
>NC_056744.1:1315230932-1315238432 GCF_019279795.1 Protopterus annectens | reverse complement strand
ATATTTAGAAAGAAAATTACTTCAAAAATTAATTTTTTAAGTAATTAATTCCTGTCAATGTAATGAAATTGGTGGAGCTGAAGAAATCTGCTGCTATCCTGTGTTCATCCTTGGCCACGCCCCCCATGAGCAATAAAATCTGATTACACTGACAAAATTCAAAGCTTAATGTGGATATGAGGAGTGTACACACCCTTGTTGACATGCCAGCCTCTTCCATGATATGCATGGGGCCACAATACTGCATATGTTAACATTACACATACCTGATATGCAACATATGACCTGTGCAATCCAATGCAGTATCAAACAAATGTGTTAGTCATGCAGATGCTGAATGAGATACATACAATATGTGGGTTGGATAAGCGTGCACACCCTTAACACAATGGTTTGTTGCAGCACCTGTTGAGTGAACTACAGCAGTCACTATTCGTGAAAGGGGTATACTAGCATGACCTATCTTCACTTGCCATTATTTGGTCACTCTGCCGGATTGCAAGTTCAGCTCATGTGCACAGCCTTTGAAGGTCACATAGTGCCTTCACAATTGCTGTAGAGTCGGGGTTATGTCTGGCACAATTCATGACCTTGACTGTTCAGATACAGCCATTCTTAGTGAGCTTTGGAAGTAAGCTTCGGTTCACTGTTGTGTTTCAGGATGACACCCCTCCCCATCCTCAGCCTTTTTGCAGATGCTTGACAACTATGGGCCACACATGAGTGTTATTTTGCAGTGTTCCAAATTCTGAACACCATGTCTACCGGCCTAGTTGCTGCTAATGAACAGCAAACCTAAAGATGTACACTAGAACCAGCAAGGTAAAAATGGGGATGGTGGCCCTGAGGTGGAGTGAAGTGTTGCTTTTGCACCACGTGCATCTTTATGAATACTATCTGTAGGTTTCAGCCTTGGTCTCATGACACCATTACACATTGCAGCATGTCTTTGGGAGACTTGATGTTATGCATACGCTACCTGTAGAGAGCCCTGGATGATGTTTCCTGTGGAACAACTCTTCCATCTGATTGCCCTAACCCATAGGCCACATTTATGCAGATTCTAGGTGATTGTCTTCACAGGTACTGCACAGGCAGTACTTGCTAGACATTCCTGCAAGTCCCTCAGTGCTGCTGCATGTTTCTGGGCAGCCTCCGTGACGAGTTTGCAACATGTGTTGTCATCTGTTTTGGATGGGCATCTGTTTATTTTCTACATTAATGTTGTCCCACACTTCATACACACATACATGACTGTCTACAGTGTTTGCCATGGTATATGCAATGGTGAGGTAAGGCTACTTTTCCCACTCCTGAGTGCTACCTTTTGGATATGGGATCCATTTCATGGTTTGTAAGATGTGTGCAAGCCACAGCTGTCTCTGTTGCAGGGGAGTGGGCAAATGTCATGGACATACTTCTTGGACAGCAGACTATTACTTGGTGTGACATTGAGGCACTGTACTTGATGGAAGGTGTGTACTCAAGAAGAGTGAATGCTGTCAGATGGTGTCCCGGCTGTGTGCTACACGAGCTAAATGAGGAATTAAACCCGCACATAAGGCAGCTGTTTAATCTCAGCCTTACCACAGGATACGTGCCCAAGGAGTGGCGTACGGCAACTGTGGTCCCACTCCACAAAGGCGGTGCCTCTACGGACATTGGTAATTACCGCCCCATAAGCTTAACAAGTCTAGTCTGCAAAGCTATGGAGAGGATCATAATGGAGCTCATAAACAAAGATATAGGGGACTTGCAGACATTGGACCCAACCCAGTTTGGCTTCGTCAAGGGAAGATCATGCCTTTTGAACTTGGTCGACTTCTTTGAAACAGTCACCAAGGCCATTGATGAGGGAAAGGCAGTCCATACAGCCTACCTTGACCTTGCAAGGCTTTGACACAATACCCCACTCGGGTATTGTAGAAAAACTACCAGCTTAAATGTAAACCCATATGACACAAGATGGGTTGCAAACTGGCTTAAGGACAGAACCCACAGGGTTAGAGTTGCTGGCGCTATGTCAGACTCCAAGCCGGTCACAAGTGGTGTCCCACAGGGCTCGGTCCTTGGCCCCCTATTGTTTGGCATCTACTTCTCAGAAGTACAGGCCAACATGGGAGGACTTTGGCTGACAAAGTTTGCAGGCGACTGCAAACTGGGCCATAGTGGAAAGTGCATCGGACACGGATATCCTTCAGAAGGGACTCATGGAAACAGATAGCTGGTGCCAGAGCCATGGCCTGAAGTTAAACGCCAAAAATGTATAGTCATACCCTTCGGGAAAAACAAGGTAACCCTAAGCTACCATATAGGTGGCAATCCACTAAGCACAGAAGAGGTTATCAGGGACCTGGGGACCCAGGTTGACAGTGGCCTTTCTTTTGACACTCACGTTGCTAAAGTGGTTAGAAAGACCTTCTACATTGCCCACCTGATCATGAAGGGATTCACATCCAGATCTAGTGAGGTCATTGTTCCCCTGTACTCTTCACTTATCAGACCAATGATCGAGTACAATGCCCCATTCGGGATGTATCTCACCCGACATTTGCAGCAATTGGAGAGACTCCAAAAGTTCCTCACCAAAAGGATAAAGGGACTCCAAAATCTGTCATATGCTGCCAGATTGAAGAAACTCCAGCTCAATTCAGTCGCATACCGTCTGCTCAGAGGTGACATGTGCCTGACATACAAGGCCATGTCCAACCTGGAATTAATGGACATGCTCCACCTCAAAAAATCCAAATCCACCAAAACCACTAGAGCAAGCGACTTAAACCTTAGCACGGATATAAATAGGACGTGCTGGAGGGATAGATTTATCACTCAGAGACTCCCTATGCTGTGGAATAAAATCCCGGTCCATGTGAGGCAGAGCACCTCGCTGGCTCTGTTCAAGAGAAATCTTGACCTGTGGATGGGAGATCGTAGGTTTACCCCGGGAATCATCTCTGTGTCACTGCTGGACAGAGGCACAACAAACTAATGGGCACAGTATTTTTTCATATAAGGGGTGGCGTAAGCCACAAATATTTGGGCTAGGCTTATAAATGCCTTAGGGCAGATAGCCTAGTATAAACCTATGAACCTAAGTTGCTTCCACAATATGTTATTTGGAGTGTGTGCACACATATGCTTCCAGTGTTTGTTACGGTATGTATCCACCATATTTGTTGTCCTAACATAGGATTCCATTTTACACATTCATTGCTCATGTTAGGATCACATTACAGGTTGTAAAAGGTGGGGAATGTGGTATTGTGATTTGCCGTTGTTTAGATCAGGAACAGTTGCTATTGTACTAGTGGTGTATACACTGTTGTAGCCATTGTATAAGGGTAATGTTTCAGACATTTCCCTACTGTAGGCCATTTGTCTCACCATTATTTTCATCTCTGTCCACACATTTTGCACTGATAGGTTGTTAGGTATACTGTAGGACTCTTACATACTCTTCAGATATACCACCATGATGACCACTGCGATGGATTACAGTTAACAGCAACAATAAGTGATCATGTACAGCATGCATTTTGGGTAGGTGTGTTAAATGTGTGCATGGCAAATTGCATGACCATAACATGGGCGGTGTATTGGCAAACCTGAACAAAACAACTCCATACTCAACAGCTATAGGCTGTTGCCCCAGTTGTATACCAGAGGGACTGAAATAGTTGTGTGAGAGACGTAATGTCAGTAGCCACACCTGTGGCATTGGTACAGGGTGGGAGCAGAATTTCAGCACATCAACAGTACAAACCCACAATACTAGAGATTATGCACATCTGTTCATTATTACACTGCAGCAACAGACTATCTTATCTGACATATGCATGTAGATACTTTACAGATGAAAATGGATAAGCAACAGTGGTCTACTAATGTGCCCTGGGGCCTTACCTGCATGCTCCTCGTCCATTGTGTGGGTGGCACCCACCTCCACAATGCTGTCTTCAGCTTGCTGGCTTGGTTGGCAGGCGGGTGCCTCAAGGCTGGCGAGGAGCTCTTCATCATGTGTCAGTGGGGGCTGGATGGCATGACCCCCATCTGTTGCTAGCTGGTCCCTCCTAACTGCAGCAGTATGTTGATGGGCATGGCGGATCTGATCTGTGCAGCAATGCCGCGCCTGCTCATAATTGCGGTTGTGCAGGCTGACATCATTTTCCCTGTGGACAAGCTCATTCCACAGGGCGATCCTCTCCTGCAGATCCTGGGCCCTGCACCTGAAGAGGATGGCATGATGGACTATGAGTTACTGGATTACTGCATCATTTTCCAGGGGTGTGTATGTGGGCAGACATTCCCAGGACATTGTACCTGGAAGGCATAAATAGGAAAAAAGATCAGAGGACCTCATACAGTTGTTCACGTGCACATCAACAGTGGGTATTACTTGCAAATAATCCCCCAATGTTGGAGACTTAATGGCATAATCCACTATACACCCTTCATTTCTGTGTAGAGGGATGGCAGTGGCCATCTTCCATGTGGATGGTGGCATGTGTGTGTTTGACTGTAGTGTGTGATGGGACTGTGAGCACATGGCTGTGTTCATGTAGGAGCAAACTGTGATGTTCTCATGCCCCATGGAGACTTGCTGTTGTTGCCATCAGTCGGCATTATGTCCATGCTCACCACTGATGCAAGCAGGAGTGTGGGTGATGTGCATTTCCCCCTGTACTAGTGTTGTGGACAGGGTGCCACTGCTCATACCTATCCTGTCTGATGCAGGTTGCCTGTATCCATGGCATGTATGTGTGAGGTGTGCTGTACCCCCAGTACAGGTTGATTTGTGTTACTGCCTCTGAGACTGCATACATATGTATGTGTATGTATGCATATGTTCAGCTGAAAGGCACAAAAGTAATAACATGGGTCACAAGCAGTCTGGAAAATAGGATGTGCATGTTGCACATGTGAGTAATATCACTGTCACTGCATACAACAAAAAATGTGTACTGCTACTGATTATTGCATTGCCATGACACTGATATGGGTACTACAGTAGGCATGCTTATCATGTAGTAATCAGAGAACTGTACAACTGTGTTATGACCCACTGTCCATGCCTACCACTAACAGCTATATCAACACCCATATACACTGGATATCAATGTGTACAGACACCTGTTGGAATGCCAGGTCTGTGTGCTGTATGCCAATGAGACCACAGGAAGTCATGTCAAAATATTTCTCATCTCAAATGTGACTCATAACTTGTACAATGCTATTGAAAAAGAAACAAAGCTGTTTCATGGAAGGTGAGCAACCATTACCATGTGAAGATGTGATATGACGTTAGAGGACAAACCAAGACAAATGGATGCTGTAATCATCTCAGCAGGTGTTTCAACAACATATCAGTGCAAGGGTGTGGACACACATTCAACTGGCTTACTGTACTGAGTATTTCTTCCCATATGCTGGAGGAACAGGTTCATAACCCAGAGACTGCTCATGTTATGGAATAGACTTCCCATACATGTCAAGCAGAGCACCTCACTGGCCCTCTTCAAGAGAAACCTTGATGAGTGGATGGGAAATAGAAAATTCACCCCAGAGGTCACTCCAGTGGCTTTACTTGACAGAGGCACTGGGAACTAAGGTTGGGTGGCATGATGCCAGGGTAATCTTATGGGCTAGGCTTGTAAAGGCTCCAGGGCCATTTGTCTAGTACACACCTATGAACCCATATGTTTCCACAGGACAGGTTGTTATGTTCCCTATTCAACTAAGCAGGCTATTGGACACATCACAGGTGGGGATTGTGTTGACATGTGCTTTTGTGGGGTCATGTTCCAACTGCACAAGAACCATGCATTGTAACAGGGGTGTGTACACTTCATATCCACTGTAGCTATATGGAATCAGCAGTACATTACCTGTACAACCATCCTCCACCAATGATAAAGTAATCCCCCTTGGTGCACACCATCATGACACAAAGCACACAATAGGTTGCTATAGTGGCTGTGCAGGGATACACAGTTGCAGACCACAACTTGGAAGCAAGTGCACTTCTATCTGAGCAAGCATGTAGGTTCACAGGTGACCTCCTGTAAGGCTGACTATGACTAGAAATCAGACATAGCCAAACCACCAAAGCCAAATGCAACCATGGTTGCATGCTCAGGGGATACCTGGTACACATCTGTGTTCTATGTCATTATGGCACACTGTATTTACAGTCTTGCAGCTCAATCATATGTCTCAACCTGTTATACCAGGACTTCTGGTCAAACCAGAAGTCAATTTTGATAATGTATCAATATAGCTGCCATAACACAAGTATACGTATAAGTGACCACAGATATCTGTCACAACTGTGAACTTTGTCCAGAAGAACACTGTACAGTTGAATGTTATTAATTCAATATATCACATGCAGTTTAACACACACATCTGCAACAGTAGTTTACTATGCTCATGCCCTATATAGGTATCCTAGATTTACAATACAAACATATAGAATACTCATATTCACAGGTAACATATGGCTATGGGGAACATCCCGTTAACTGGCCTAGCAGTGGCACAGACATGACTGTTTGACAGACACTCTAGTTGTTGCCATATGTGAGCTGTCCTTTCCCAGGGTGTGTCAGGCTCCTCAGCTGTGCCCAACCTATCTACCTCTTAGAGCATCACATGTGGACAAAGCCTAACATTAGGGGGGATGTATAGGGACAGATCATAGATATGCCTATTACAAACGTCTGAAGTTTGTGCATAATACAGTTTGCATTACCTTGACTGTTCTGAAGGTAGTGGGGTCTGAAACTCATGTGTCTGTCATGACTTCATTACTTCCACCTTCACCTATTTGTCAGACTAATATAGATGTTTGGAGGGACAGAACAAACACTATGATGGCTAAATCTTGACATTATGTGCTGATCTGCACAGTTGACAAGTATGACCCACTGCAGACAGAGCCAGATGCTATGTCCAAAGCATTTGTTCAGCAGGACATCATTACAGCAAGTACTGATGGCACATATACATCTTTCATAATCATCTATCCCATTATTACAGACCAAGCACTACATTCAATTACATGCTTACATGGTTCACATACCTGGTTTATCTTCAAGTTCCTTCTGTGTACAGGATGTCTTCTGGTTTCTTATTTTGAGTTTTTGTTTATGATGTGTGTGTGTGTGTGTGTGTGTCTCTCTCTCTCTCTCTCTCCACTACTGCGATTGAGCATGTTTGAGTAGGTTGAAGCATGGCTTTTCTAAGTGATGCTCATGTTCAGGTGATGGCCTCTGTACTGATTGCTGTTCCCCACTTGCTAATTGCATGCAGGCAGCTGTGTAGCTTTTCCAATAATCAATGTCATAGCAACCCACTAGTATAAATAACTATATCACATGGGCGTTGTCCTTTTACCTTTCATGTATGGAAGACATCCTTCATGTGTGTAGGCAGCAGTGTTACAGACAGCAGGTAGGAATGCCTCTTACAACAGAACTTGTGGACACAGGCCAACTACAT
>NC_056744.1:1315205932-1315225932 GCF_019279795.1 Protopterus annectens | reverse complement strand
AAAGCTTGACAACACGGGGGTACAAATAGGGACATATTTTGAATATTGCTCTTATAAACTTACAGAGTTGATAGAATAACAGGATTTGTTTTAATATACATTTTCTGTAGGATTTGAAGTCTGAAACTCAAATGTATGTCATTATTTAGTGACTACAATACTGAGATCATCATGTGATTTGCCAGGGAGAAAGAGGAACAAGCCAAAAATATAAACCAATTATCTGGACATTCTGGGGAAATCTGTACAGTTGAGAGGTATGATTATGCATACAGCTTACTATCAACTCCCAGGATTCATGCCATGGCTGTGTGTGCTAAAAATACAACAATTTATGTTTCATCAGTGAGCTATTTAGAAACTGCTGTCTGTTCCTTTAGTTTTGTCTGTCTAAGTCTCACTTGGTTGTACAATCTGACCTTGTACTTACAACAGTCTTATACAGACATTCCTAGACATATATTTTTCTGCAGCACAGTGTGGATAACAGTGGTTAACACAACATTACTATTCAGAGAATGCAACAAGAAATGCCATACAATACCAGAGTAAACACAAACAGTCCAAGATTTAGAACTTTATGGCCAGGCAGTTATGGTTTTATTTAAATATCACCTATATGGGACTATTACCGTCATATTATCTGGTTTATTCAGTACAACCTATACACAGTTTTTATACTGCCAGGTGACTTTCTACTACTTTATGTTTATTTGATGACTACTACAAGCAGGATTGTTACTCACCAGCCTCACGACGCAGCCTTTGCAACCTACTGGCATGAGCTTCCTAACTCACAGCCTGCTCAGCTGCAGCTGTAAAGGGAACAGAGAAATATTTGGGCATACCTATCCATCACATACACAGGCTGAACTTTGGTAAACAGTTATTGATATGAATACTTATACACTGCTGGGACATCACCCTCTGTCTCGCTTCTTGGACCAACTCGTCCAAGAGCTCCCTCTTCCTCCGTTTCAAGTCGGTATAGTGGTGCCGAAACTGCTCAGCAGTCCGATGGATACCAGTGGCACTGGTGAGATCATGGGCGAGACAGTCCCAGGCTTCCACTTTATACTGGGAGCCCTCGGAATGGCCCTGCAGCAGTCTCTCATCCTAGTTATTTTCCAGGAGTTCTACCATGACCTTGGACTCCTGTATGCCCCAGCGCTGCACCTGGAAGCACATGCCCTCAACAACATCTGCCATACTGTCTACAGTGGGAAGCTGCAACCAGTTACGAGCTGTATTCCCACCTGTGGGGTTTAAATACAGCAGATTTCCCGCCCTTTCCCATGATTGGATGGTTTTGAATATGCTGAGCTAATCTAAGCGAAGGGCAAACTTGCTTAGCTAAGGTTGGCAGTGCTTAAAGGGGCAGGTTCAGCACTGCTTACCAATGGGCAAATCCACTTAGTTGGGCTACTCACTGCTTAGCAGCCATATTTGCACAATGCTCACACCTGGTAAGCAGAGCTGTGCAATGCTTAGCCATGCTTATATTTTATTTTATAGACTATCTGCTGTATGGGATTGATTCATCATTCATTACATATTATAAATTTGTTTACTGTCCCTGACATCCCCCAAATGTGCTTCATTACATTTACTCATATGTGACTATACTGTATGGGGCATTTGTGTTTATATTGGGGTTTCACAACTTTATTAAACTGTCACCTCACATTTGGACCTACTACAGTACTCTGGTTAACAAATATAGACTATTTAGTAGCCAATTATAAAAAAAAATGTATGTTATTGTATCAACTTTTGGCTTGGTAGGGACAATTGTCCCTTATGGCTTTGACCACATTTCCTACCCTGATGGGTTGGGGGTGTTACGAGCATTCTCGCTTGTTTTAAATTTCCAAAAGCCAATTCTGGAGTGCAGAGGGTGTGTGTATTGTGAGACATCTCCTCTCAGACACAACCTCTGCGTTCATACATGGAACCATGTCCATTTTACAGCACGGCAGCATGCCTTCATACATATGCATGGCACACTGCCGTGCTGAACAGGAACGGTCCCTGCCATGCAGGAATAACTTATTCCTGCGTGACTGCTTGTTGAATCCGGGGGTATGTTTCCTCATTCTTGGTATCAAAACACTAGCAGGGAGTCACGAACAATGCTTATAATTTTTGTAGGCCTTTAGCCTTTTCAGAAAAGACAAGACCAAATATATTTACGTGTCACTCAAGAAAAAAAATCACCAATAAAAAACATGAAATGCGCAGTCTTGGGAATTTAAGTGTCTCTATCACATAGAAGAAAAACACCAAGAGAAACAGATTTCTTAAAACAATAAAGAAAATGTAACAGGAAAACCAGAAAAAAAAGTCAATTTAAGCAGATACACAGACAGTTTGTATAAAAAAAAAAAATATGAGGGAGTCTCCAGCAGTGCTTGCAGTTTTGCAGGGTATGAGTCTTATCAGAAAAGATATGGCCACAGATATAGTCTGTATATTAAGTGTTAGTAAAGATATCAATTAACCAATGGGGGAAAAAAACGTGAAATATGCAGACTGGGTAATTTAAGTATCTATCTGACAGTCAGAACAAAAACATCAGACCAAAAAGATTTCTCAAAACAGAAAAATAAAAGGAACATGTAAAACAGAAACAGCTGTTATCAGTTAAAGAAACTGCATAGACATAAAAATAGATCACTTTTCTTGCTTTGTTAAATCAAAGCTATAGCAGGAAGTAACTAACTGTGCTTTCAGTTTTTGCAGCCCTTCAGTTGTAACACAAAAGACAAGGCCACAGATGTACTCTGGGTATTTAATTATTACTGAAGAAAAAATAGCAAATAACAGAAAAAGAAAAAAAAATGTAAAAATCTACAGCCTGGATAATTTGTCTATCTGCTACATAGATCAAAAGCAGTAGGCAAAAAGATTTCTCAAAGCAGAAAACAAAATGAAACAGGTAAAATAGAAAGCAGGTCTATCAGTGTAAACAAATGACAGAAAAAATAGATTTGTTTTCTCAAATTTGTATAATCAGCACCAGCAGGGACTCACCAACAGTGTTTTTAGTTTTTTCAGGCCATGAGTCTTATCTGAAAAGACAAGGCCAGAGATATATTCTGGGTAATTTAAATGTCTATCTGCCACACAGAACTAAAACACCAGCAAAACATATTTCTTAAAACAGAAAACAAAATGGAACCGTGAAAACAGAAAGCAGCTCTATCAGCTCTAGCAACTACACAGGCAGAAAAAGAGATTATTTCCCTTGCTTCTCTCTATCAAACCAACAGCAAAGAGACACCAAAAGTGCTTGCAGTTTTTACAGACTTTGAGACTGAACACAAAAGACATTGCAACAGATAAATTCTTTCAAGAAACAAATCAAATAATAAAAAAATCACCTGAAATGTGCAGCCTAGGTAACATAAGTGTCGACTTTCCATATAGAACAAAACACCAAGCCAAACATTTCTCAAAATAATAAAAAATGGAACAGGTAGAAGAAAAAGCAGCTCCAGCAGTTTAAGCAAGTACACAAACACATAAAAGATATTCCTCGGGATTCAGGAAGCCATATTTTCCAGGCAGAAACAGTGTCGGAGCTTCTGCATGGAAAATGGCCGCAGAGCAATCCAGGATAGTGCCGTCTTCACGTGCGGTCCTATACTGTTCCTGCACGGAAAACTGGCAAATATGCAAATCCCCTCATTTGCTGGTGAAAACCATGCAAATGAGGTGATTTTGTGATCCAGCAAGCTGCCAGGTGTCCGTGCTAGAACAGTGTCATAGCAGAAATGTATTCAGCTAGTAACCGAATACATTTCTGCATCTGAGAAAACGGAAGCATGACAGCTCGTGTAAAAGCATATTATGTTTAATACACATGCCAATGACCAAATATAAGGCCATTGGCATTAAAAACAGTTTTTTTTTTTTTTTAAATTAAACTTTGTTTGGCCAATCTTGGCTGTTTAAGCTTAGGGCAGTGGCGTGCAAATGAGATTGTGCCGAAGATAAAAAAAATGATAAAAGTAAATTTTAAGTTAATTCTGCATTATGCCATTATAGTCAATGGCATGCAGAATGTAAACAACACCAGGGAGCATGGGTTATCAAGGGGAAAGGGTCCGTTTTAGTGCAGTAACTAATGACCTATACAATGGGGTATGCAAATGAGGGGAGTTATACTGAGCCACAGATTTCTTCAGTGTCAGCTTGTACCTAACCGTGTAGGTACAGCAGTACAAAAGTACAAGTCTAAGAGCTGGATGAGTTCATAAGGGGGTGTGTCATGCTTGCTGTAAACTCACTGGAGCTCTGTGGCCCATGTTCGCCCTTAGCTAAGCACAGCTAAGGAAAGGGGAGTGTCAGATGTGCCTGAGCAGTGTGTACATAGCCTAAATGGGTGTGCACACCATGAACCGGGATTTAAACATAAAAAAATAAATAAATAAAAAAGAGGAAATGGCAGCACTACTTACATTTCAGCACTGGGTATCTGCGGAGTGCCTTGGGGCTTAAATAGGGAGGAACTAGGAAGGGGAAACAGCAGTAGGAAGGCAATCCAGGAGAACTAGCGTAGCTGGCAGGTGGAATGTATCAGAATCATCCAAATACACATGCAGCAGCCCAGCACACTACTATAAACTATGCAAACACCTCGCAGACTGGATGTAGGGGAAACAGCAGCAGGAAGGCAATCCAGGAGAACTAGCATAGCTGGCAGGTGGAATGTATCAGAATCATCCAAATACACATGCAGCAGCCCACTACACTACTATAAACTATGCAAACACCTTGCAGACTGGATGTAGGAAAAACAGCAGTAGGAAGGCAATCCAGGAGAACTAGCGTAGCTGGCAGGTGGAATGTATCAGAATCATCCAAATACACATGCAGCAGCCCAGCACACTACTATAAACTATGCAAACACCTTGCAGACTGGATGTAGGGGAAACAGCAGTAGGAAGGCAATCCAGGAGAACTAGCATAGCTGGCAGGTGGAATGTATCAGAATCAGCCAAATACACATGCAGCAGCCCAGCACACTACTATAAACTACGCATACACCTTGCAGACTGGATGTAGGGGAAACAGCAGTAGGAGGGCAATCCAGGAGAACTAGCATAGCTGGCAGGAGGAATATATCAGAATCAGCCAAATACACATGCAGCAGCCCAGCACACTATTATAAATATGCAAACACCTTGCAGACTGGATGTAGGGGAAACAGCAGTAGGAAGGCAATCCAGGAGAACTAGCATAAATGGCAGGAGGAATGTATCAGAATCAGCCAAATACACATGCAGCAGCCCAGCACACTGCTATAAACTATGCAAACATCCTACAGACTGTTTTTTCAAACAAACTTTACACCACCGGTGTACACAGATGGGGGATTTTTAATTGGCAAAACTAATTAAAATGTTAGAGGCTGCTGCTTTACTCCATCAACATGTGCTAGAGACTGAGGGTGGTGAGGAGGAGAATGCTGACAAACGACATACAGTGAGGAGGAGTAGAAGAGTGTACAGACCCAGGGTAACCTGCCAGGGCCTACATGAGCTGGAGATAGTGGAGCACTATAGGGTGGACAGGGACATTCTACAGCAAATCATTGAGCTGTGCTGGCCATGACTCACACACAGAACTAATAGAGGGGAACCCATCCCAGTGGATACCAAGGTATGTCTAGGCTTAAGAATACTAGCCACAGGTACCTTCCAAAGACCAACTGGGGATATTATGGGGGTCTCACAGGCATCAGCATCCAGGGTACTCCATCAGTTCCTGGATGCCATGACACCACATGCCAATGAGCACATTTCCCCACCACCCATGAGGCACTGACCAGAAGTATGCGTCTCTTCCACCATATAGCAGAATACCCTGAGGTAGTTGGTGCTATAGACTGCAACATCCACATCAAAGTACCACCCGGTGAGCGGGGTAGGGTTTACATACACCACAAGGGCTTCTCCTCCATCAACTGCCAGGTCATGTGCGATGCCCAGGGCATTATGAATGTGTGTGCTGGCAGCCTTGGAAGCTATCACGACTCCCACATCTGGCATTGCTCACAGGTGTTTGCCAGTGGGGACATCCCATATGGCCAGCTACTGGGGGATGCTGGCTATGCACTGGAACCATGGCTGATGACACCCATCAGAAATGCAAAGACACCAGAACAAGAACACCATAATGAGGCACACGCACAAACCAGGATTAATGTAGAGGTTGTGTTTGGGATGCTCAAGTCATGGTTTTGCTGCAATGACATATCCGGTGGAACCTTGCAGTACTCTCCAGCTACATGTACACAAATGTTCATAGTATGTACCATGCTACACAATATGATCCTGCAGAAACAGGTGCAGCAGGAACAGCACGGGGCAGGGCCACACAGCCCCCACCATTGCCAAGGCCAGCACAGGCACAGAGGGACTTGGAGGAGGAACATCATGAGCCTGCCCCTGTAGGCAGAAGGAGGTGTGTCCAGTATGCCCAGGCCTTGGCAAAGAGACAACACACACACTGACACTGTAGGGACCTAGGGACTGACAACTGTCTCTGACTCGCACATAAAGTAGAAGGGATGCCAAACATGACACTACCTGTGTTTTACCATGTATAGGGAGTGTACTACGTGCATCCAACGTAGCCAGCCCTCCAGCACTGTCCTCATTACTGACCTAGCAACAAGGTAAGTCACCCTTCCTATCAATTACTGAATGGACTAGTATGTTCTCATAGTTGTATGTATGATATGGATGCAAGCATGCAAGGGAATTGGGTGGTTGAATGGGATAGCAGCAGACAGCTATATGGGACAGCAAGAAATTCACTACTAATACTGGTGTCAACATAGTAGGCAGCACTACAGAAGGTGACAATCCCTACAGCAGTACATGTCATGGCCCAAATAATTGTGGGTGTCAATAGGTCACACACATGGATGTCAATGAGGGTCACATGCCCACCACCAGCCTCACACAGTAGGACAGGTGTAGATGACCATAAAGAAAGGCTGAGCTAAGGCTCCCAAATGAAGCCAATGGTGAACAGCCCCCCACCAGACCTACACAGACATACTACAACAGGTCTGGCAGTTGCAGTCTAGCTCTGAATGGTAGGAAGTCAGAAATTGAAATTTATGCCATTAAGACCTAACATGTGTACTCTACTGATATGCCTCCTTTCTGCATGATAGGTCACAATATAATATGGCATGGAAGCCAACAGTGTAACCAAAATACCAGTACAGTCATTGCGAATGTTTAAAGTCTGCAGGTGTGCCCCTCCCACAATCCCACCTAGAAATGCAGTAACAGATGGCCTGCAGCACTCTCAAATGGCCTACAGTCCTCTGGCAAAGGCCCATGTCTCATCCATAGTGCCAATGTACGGAATGTCAGGGGGTCCTAACTAACAATCTAACACAGTAAACAGAAAACAAATGCAAGGCCATGTTAACAAATGCCAGAAGCATGCCTCCCCATGTCCTACTGCAAGCACTGTGTTCCAGGCCATAAATACTACTGGGATAAAGGCCCAACTATAGGGATAACACTGAGATATTGCTTACATACTGTTAGGAAGAGGAGAGAATAACAGAGGGAGGGGTGTAGAAGCATGGATATCACGGAGTGTGTGAAGTCTGAAGCCCTAATGTCCCCCCATACTACTCCCTGATTTCAAACCCATGAATAGCCACAAAACTGCTTGTAAACCACAATGTGAAGGTAAATTGATCAGATATATGAGTCTTGCCTCTGGATAACCTGGGTGTATCTGCATAGCTGAGAGGTATGGCCCCAGCAGGATATGGCCATTCCATGCAGTTGAGAAAAGCACAAGGTGGGGATCCCCAGTACTAACAAGGTGCTGGACCATTTACACAGACCCAGCAGTCTATTGTCTGTAGCTACCCCTCCACAATGGCAGGTGTGTGCCAGAATGTGTACTCTATAAGTCTCAGAATATTGGTCTCAGCTTCCTTCATCCTATATTTCCCTGGTAAATAACTGTGAGCAAAGAATGATAACTGTCAGTAGTTGATGACATGATACATCACAATGTAAAACAGTACACACGTCAGAAAATCTATGCTACAACCGAACATGTGATACAAATAGCACAGACAGCAATAGTTACAGTATTCCCCATATGTTATGCACATTATGTCTCCATATTGGCAACCTATCTACAGATATCCTGCAGAAACAGTTTGCTACGTGTAGCTGTAGCACACAAAACCCTGAACTGGAGTCCAACCCTCCCTGGAATGGATGCACATGCTCAATATAGAAGGTCATACTGGGCATGCTCCCACATTTAGAGAAATGAAGTCCATGTCTCACAACACAGTGGACCACAGATATCAGTTATTTGCACAGAGAAATGAAGCCCATGTCTCACAGCACAGTGGACTGCAGATATCAGTTATTTACAGCTGTGTGTGCACACAAACCAAATTGTACACCATTGATACTTCACACACACACACATTGGTACTCACACATATCTAAGGCCAACATAATATAATTATGTCAAACATACACACACAGAGATGTGGGGAAAAGAAAGACAGACAGTGACAGAGAGAATCCTATTATGAGGCCTTTTCCACCCACTACACATCCCATTGGCCTATATCACATGATGTATTGATGTAATTCACTGTAGAAATACATTTGGTTAGCCCCTAGCCCTACAGTCTCAGTGGTGCTTGTGATAACTGTATGACACTACAGTCCAAATAAGTACCCATGTAGCAGTTGTAATCTCAGTCCTGTCAAATGTTAAGTTGTGTGTGAGTGTGTGTGTTTCTAGATTAATGTAGATAAGGCCATTCACACACATTAAACTTCCCTTACCCCTCCTTCACCACTGCTGCTGATGTCACTCACCTTCAAAGATACCTCTGGACAGCTTTCCAACATATAAGCTCAGTGGCGCTTGTGATAGCTGTGTAATACTATAGTGTAGCAAACTAGTTAGGCAGGAGTTTTAATCCTAGTCCTGGCAACTGTGAAAATGTGTGCGTTTGTAGACATCTGATTTTGTGATCATTCACACTTACTACATATCCCTTACCCCTCCTTTAGCACTGCTGGTAATGTCACTTACCTTTAAAGATACCTTCGGACAGCTCTCCAATCTACAAGCTCAGTGGCACTTGTGATAACTGTGTAATACTATAGTGTAGCAAACTAGTTAGGTAGGAGTTCTAATCCTGGCCCTGGCAATTGTGACTTGTGTGAGAGAGAGTGTGTGTCTTTGTAAACACCTGATTTTGTGGTCATTCACACTTACTACACTTCCTTACCCCTCTTTTAGCACTGCTGCTGATGTCACTCACCTTAGACACATGTTTGGACAATATTCTACCTATAATCTCTGTGGTGCATCTGATAAATGCAGAACAATGTAGTAGCAATAACATAGGTAGGGGTTTGAATCTCATTCCTGGCAAGTGTTTGTGTATGTGTGTGTGTGTGTGTGTGTGTGAGTGTGTGTACATATATATGTCTGTACCTTAAAGATTCTGGCCCCATTTACACAGAGTACACTTCTCAGTGCCAGACTTTAGCAGTCCTGCAGATATCATTCACATTAGAAGTACCTGTTGGAAACTCTAGCGCATGTAATGTCAGTGGTGCAAGTGGTAAATGTGTAGCATTATGGTCTGAAAACATAGTTAGATAGAGGTTTGAACCTCACTCCTGGCAAATGTAAATGTGTGTGTACAGTAAAATATTTTGTGAAATCTCTCACCCACTACATCACCCAATGCCAGTATTTTCAAGGGCGGGCGATGTTCCACACCTTAGAAGTACCTTGGGAAAACATCCATTATAGAAACTCTGTGGCTCGTGCAATAAATGCATAACATTGTAGTAGCAAAACATAGCTAGGTTGGGGTTCAAAACTCAGTACTGGCAAGTGTGTGTGTGTGTGTGTGTGTGTGTGTGTGTGTGTGTGTGTGTGTGTGTGTGTGTGTGTGTGATAACGGGATCCATTGGGGTGGGTTTTGCTAAATTATTATATTGAGGACCTAGTATATGTCCCACTTTACACATTACTAGGCCAACAGTTGTCAAACACCGTAAAGGTTGGTGTAGATAATCCACAGCCCTAAATGTTTAGTGCCGTGTGCAATGACAATGTGACAATATGGATTAGTGAACAATATAGGCAATCCTTCTAATACTCAGAGACCACGGATCATACACAAACACACTTGGCTAGGCAGCAACCACTATATCGGTAGTTCTTCTGCAAACTGCCTCACAGATAGTACCCACAGTGTGATTGCAGTGGACTACATGCCTGTCAACTACAACAGTGCCACTGACATCAGAAAGTACTTTGATGTGTTACATTTCCTGATTGAGTGTGTGTTACCCAGCAAGGAAAAGGACATGGCACCCTGTTCCATCCCCTCAGTAGCTAAATTAATGTGTACAGTGCCCCTTTGTAATGTACACCACTGGACACCTGCAACAACTGTAGAGGCTGCAAATGTACCCCACAAAGATAATACCAGCACTTACACACTTCAATGAATCCTTGTACCATACTGTCTATGTAGGTGCAACCACTGTCTGAGTTACACAGACAGCTATGTCTCACCAAATTGGGTCAGGAATGCTACATCAGAAGATCCCAGTCTGTCCACACAACATGCCCCAGATACCTCAAGCACACGTCCACACTCCAAAGGAGTGAACCAACAGGTTCACAACCCAGACACTGTCCATGGGTATGGAATATAAATCACATACATGTGAAGTAATGCGCATCACTGGCCACCCACAATACACATCTGGATGAGTGGAAGGGGAATACAATACCCCCCCTGGAGATCACTCCAGTGAGTATACTCATTAGCCACACTGGGGACTGTTTTCATGTGACCTGATGCCAGAGTATTTCCTTGGGTGAGCCTTGTAGAGCCTTCATGGCCATTCACCTACTACACACCTATGAAGCTATGAACCAATGGATTTCAGTACTGCCAAGTGTGTGTGTGTGTGTGTGTGTGTGTGTGTGTGTGTGTGTGTGTGTGTGTGTGCGTGTGTGTGTGTGTAGTAATCTCAGTGTGTTTGTTTGATGAATACCCCCTGGGGGTGTGGTTATTAGCAAACGGAGGTGTGTCCAAACCACCACACTTGCCATTCTCCACTCTGACACAGATGTTGTCAATTACCATAAACCTATACACAACCCTCAGCCCTATACTCTGCAAGTTATATGCAATCACTTTTGTACAGACCTGTGAAATTCGTGCACATACAGCTGTAGCGTGCCTATGACATGGCTGATGTGTTACTGCACTGCCATACCCCTTGGTCTTGCTGCAGGGCCACATCCTGGTGACACACAGAGGCCTAGAACACAAACAGGATACAGCATGTGAGAACACATTCACAGCATTAAGAATAGCAATAACGTATCGTACCTTAAACTGTACACACACTCCATGTACCCCTTACAAACGCCAAATGACAGCACCCTACACAGCATTACCTACATACAATTTATTAAGTTCACCCTGTGCATTAGACCCATATTTGCATGTCCCTGCATCTATGTTTTGGATATCAGGGTTCTGGCACAGGTTTCATCATATGCACAGGGTGTTGTGTGGTTTTGCCAGAGCCCTAAGCTGCACCACTTGGTTGACAGTATGGGTGTGTGTTTGGGGTATGGGAATAGCATGGCCTGTGCAGGTGTGTTGCATGTGTGTGGAGGTGAGTTTATTGTGATGTGTGTGTGTGTGCGCAACATATGCCACGGCTTCCCCACACTGATGTTTTCTGTACAAATATGGCCCATACATAGCAGGGTATACAGTTCACTGCCTCTGGCCATGGACACGGGAACTGGATCTGCCAAGGGTATCACAGGCACTACCACTGACAAGGCCGGAAATAATACTGCTCCCTGATGGTGATATATGTCTGCTGAATCCATGACCCCATTGGGACCGTCCAGGACCACGTGCCCATGTCCTGCAGTGTCAGTGTGGGCATCACACCATCTTCACTAGTGCTGGTGTTACTGCCCATATGGCAGCGTGATGGTGCACGGCCACATGCACACCCAGAAGATTGTGGTTTGAGCTACCTTCACGTGGCCGCTGCCTCCCGTCTGCCATACATTCAAGCACAGATACTCCACAGTGGAGGAGTGCCACGACCTGACCCCACCGTCTACCTTTGATCTCACTGCCCTCACGTATGGCTGTAATGATTTTGTGAAAATTGCCACGGGCACCACAGAGATGTTCTTCCACCATCCTGCACACTTGTCTGGTGTTATGTTCATTATGTGCCTGTGCATCTATTTTAAGACCAAAACATGCGCCTGGTTACTGCAGCAGAGGCACTTCCAACATGGGCTGGACAGGCAGCCATTCTCCTCCGAGCATCCTGCCTGCCTGTGTGGGACCTTGCCAGTACTCTGACTATGGCCAGTGCCTGGTTGCTCACTTGCCATAGTCACCACACTTGCATGTTCTGTGCCATCACCCAGTTGTCTTTCTATTATGGCCATTGGTGATGGGGAATGGGTGGTTCTTGTGACTGTGTGCAGGGATGGGGTTGATAGAGGTGGGATGCCAACCAATGACACAGCTGCAGCCTCTGACAACCCCACCTGTGCCTCCCTATGGGTATCATCATGGTCTGAGTCGCCAAATTAATATAACTTACCCAGCAGGACAGACTGCGACCACCATGGACACCTGTGAGAAAAAGACAACATATGTACACTACTATCGGCACTATAAAGTTTGGTGGCACACGCACACACACTCGCAGTTGCTCTCACACACTCACACACTCTTGCACACAGTCATACTCACACTCACACACACACACACACACACACACACACACACACACACACACACACACACACACACACACACACACACACACGTGAGGTGTCCCAGAGGCATTCCACAGACCTCACATTAGGCAACAAATGACAGTCATGATACACACCCAGACTAAAACAGACACACTCTAGACCGATACTCAACATCATGCAGTGCATACCTTTCAACTTACCATAACTACAAATTTACACCACTTGGATATGTGAGTGTTTTTATTTGGTGGTGAGCCTTCAGCTACAACACATTGCACCCATGTAAACATTACTGCTGTTCATCTGTATAGCACTCTGGCCAAAACCTACAGAACATACCTACCGACTGTACAGAGTTTCCAGGAATATCTACATATGTGGTTCATCTTTCCTGTCTACTGCTCATACCTCCTATGTGTGTCTGATACATTACTGGCTGGTCTAGTGGATTGGTGAGCCTACTTAATGTCATACTGTGATATGAAGATGGCAATAAGCTGCAGTACATATATGTGAAAACAAGGGCAGTTACTGAAACAACTTAACAAGCTTACGGCAGATATAGTAAGTGTACAAACCCTTTTTAACATGTAATGATTTTGTGACAGATCACAAGACAACAGTGATATTGCCATAACATTTCCACCATTTCATCTGACATATAACCTGTACACTCCAACTGAAGAACATACACATCATCGTAAATGGTATGACTACAACAGCTGGGTTGCACAAGGGTGCACTCCTGTAAACTGCTACTTTGGTAAAGCACCTGTTCATCTCATCACAGGATTCAGTACTCTTGGGAAGGTGTGTATCAGCATGGCACATCTTGACATGGCAATGTATGCACACTCTCTCTCTTGCAGAACACCTCCAAATCTGTCAGATTGCAAAGTCAAACCCTGTGCACAGTGCTCATCAGTTCACCACACAGATTGTGTATTGTATTTAGATGTGGACTCAGGCTTGGCCACTGTTGATTGTGTTCTTGTGAAGCCATCCTTTTGCCTAGTGGATGTAAGGTGTGGGTCACTGCTGTGTGAAATGCTGAAATATCTCCCCATACACAGGTATGTGGCAGACACCAGAAGGTCATAATACACTCCAAATTGGCTACAGCCACAGTTTAAAGTTGTGAACAGCAAACCAAAAGCAGGACACTGCCATCAGCCTGCTTCACTGTGTGTTTAGTGTGCTTCTGCTGTTGTGCAGTGGTTTTTATATGGCCAAAATAACATGACTGAATTGTGGACAAAGACAGTTTAACATTGGTCTCATAACAACTTAACATATTTACACACATGCTTTTTGAAAAGCTGATGTATTGTTGTCCAGAAGTTACCCAGGACTAAATGTTGTTTGTTGTGAGGAACAGCTGCCATCTTCCAAACACAACATATATCCAAGACATGTGAAGACCAAATAAGATTGTTGTCACATGTAGTACACACACAGTACTTGCCAGAGATGTCTGTCACTCCTTTGGTGTTGCTGTATGGCTCCTGGCAGCCTCCCTGGACATTGTTGGTATTGTATCCTCCACATACATGTATGAATGTCCACTTCTTCACAATGTTACTGTTGCACCATATCTGGAACACCTTTTGATGACTATCTGCATTGTGTTCCATGGCACATGCAATGCTGTGGGTATGTTTCTGCAGCCTTCTCTAAGCCGATACCTTTCTAACATGTGATCCCTTTGCAGCATGTTAAGCTGTATGTGAACCATGGTGTTTGCTGTAGCAAGCAACTGTGGGTTGTGTATGTGAACTGAGTGTTATTTGTAGCTAATCCAAGAGTCCATAATTGATGGCAGGTGTGTATCCAATTTGATGTACTGCTGTGATTTTGTTACATGGTGCTGCACCACAGTATGAGCTTCATCCTGTGCACACATATGCAACTAGTTTCTTGGACAATTTCCATGTCACATACTTGTCCCACTAACAGATTTGTTTGTTTGTCAACTGCATTGTACAGATTATAGGTCACAGGACAGGTTGGACATATGTTTGGTCTGCTGTATTTTGCTCACATTATATATATCTGAAATACCTGACATTCTACAGGTGTGTACACCTTTCATATGCACTGTATAATAGCAATGCCTACAATATGTCCCTACTCCTGGCCCTTTGTCCTTGCATTTTGTCAATCTTTATCCAGATGTCCTGCAATGACAGGTTTGTGAGGTAGGTGTGCTACAGATATATGACATCACATGCAAATAGGCCCCTGTGATATCCACTGTGATATTAGGCAGTGAACCCCACTACAAGTGATCATGCAGATATTGCTAGATGGCTGTGTGTAACACCTTAACATGCCTGGGGTACTGGTGAACCAAAACAGTAAAATCTCATACTCACTGGCTTCAGGCTGCTGTACCTCATGAAGAGTCGGGGGACATCGGTAGTAGGGAGGGAGAGTTATTGTTAGCTAATTCACAACATGCATTGGTCCACAATTAATGCTACATTGTACACAGGTACAGTTATGATATTACACAATTTGCTGTCCTTCACAACAGATGTACACTTGTGTGCATAACTAAACCCCACCCATTCATTTTATTAATTTATCTATTTTACAGTTTACCAGGATAGTCCATTGGTCCATGAAGAGCCTGCTTTCAATGGAGTCCCATGGAGAAAATCTCCATGAAAAACAATATAATATGAAGACAATGCATTTACTGTTATGCAATAGTACTGAAGAATGATGGTATTACATAACATTATAAAAAATCTACAATTGCAGTGAAAATATGGTTACAAATGTAAAAGTTAAATTACACACATATATAAGTCAACTAGAATAAGAAAACCCCATTGCTGCATATTTCTCTTACATTTGTTAGAATGTGAAATAACACAGGGTTGACATTACAGTTTTACATTAAATCTTAGCATAGTTAAAGTAGGATGGGTGATGAGAGGTGAAATTGTTGAATCTAAGAAGGGTGGGACAATAACAAAAAAGAAAAAAAGTAGAGCAAGAGGACAAGTAAATGAGACAAATTAAGATGGTGGTAGTCAGAAAAGCTCAATATGAGGAAGAGAAGATAGAAGTAAAGGAGTGTGAGAAATAGGGAAATACAGGCGAGTCGTGGGATGAGAGCAGGAATATTCCCAGATGCTTTTGAGATGGGAATGAAGCAAAGTCTTAAAGGTAGAGTGCTTGCATGTAGTAACAATAAGAGGTGTCAGGGATTTCCAGAGGTGAGCTAGGGGAAAGGTTAGTAGGCGTCTGCCTGGAGGATGAGCAGGCTTGTGCAGTTAATGAAAATTCTGTTTATTGGATCTTAGACGTCTGTTGCAGTTCTGCATTTTGAAGGAGGATGCAAGGGAGGGGTAGATGGAAGGATTATAAGGGAGGGGTAGATGGAAGGATTATAGATGAGTTTATGGGCATGAGTAAGTTGAATGTAGGCAAGATGGTTGGGAAGTTCAAGCAAATTTAGTTTGTGTAGGGCATTACAGTTGTGACATTTGGATTTATAGCTGGTAGCAAACAGACATTTTCTAATAACAGGAGGATAGCTTTGTTTTTAGAGAAGACTGAATGTTGGTAAGAAGTGGGGAATAGGAGACAATGAATGAGGAAGGTGTTAGACAGTACCAACTTATTAGTGGGAGTGATATAGTGGTTATGGTGGTAGTATTTTTCCCTGACATATGCATCTCAAGACTCTATAGAACACAGTTGTAATGCAATCTCAGTACACTGATGTGCACTTTTGTCTTACCTGGATGCTCCACGCCTGTTGCCTGGGTGCCATCCATCTCCACGACTGCAAGTTCTTGTGTAGATCCTCTTGTGGGGGTTACCCCAAGGTTGGCCAGGGGCTCCTCCACTGCCATAAGAGGGGGCTGTGTAGCTGGCCCCCCACCAGTAGTGGAACATTCCCTTGATACAGCTGCAGCCCATTGCCAGGCACACCAAATCAGGTCACTTGCTCTATGACGTACCTGATCGTACATGCGGCTATGGTGTCCCAAGTTTGGACAATTTTATCCCACAGTGCAGTCTGCTCCTGCTGGTTTTGGTGACCCAACCAAAATGGATGGTATAGTTCTGCAAGATCGTCTTAGTTATGGTCCAAGTCTCCTACTCATTGTAGTCCATCTGCTTCCGCATAGCACCTGGAAGACATAAACAGGGAAACACATCATAGGACCTCAGACATTGCACAAACTTCTTTACAGAGACAGCACATGACTAATTGTCAACAGTGTACACTATATACAAACACATGAGACGCAGCACTGTATGAACATGCATTGTACTCCTGGTCCTGTTGTATCATATTCCCCCCTATGAGGGCCAGTACATTTCATAAACCACCATTTACATTTGTGTAGAAGGGTGACAGTGTCTGTGTTCCTTGCAGATGGGCTGTCAAAACTGCTCAGGCTTGCCTTGCATAATGTATGTAATGGAGCTGGAAGCATATGTCTGAGTTTGTGTAGGATGCAGACTGGAATGTTATCAGTCTCCAAGGTGACTTGCTATTTTTACATTTAAGTGAGCAGTCTGCACCTGATCCATGATAATGAGGGTAGTGATGCGTGTGGTGTGCATATCCACCTATACTGATGTTGAGCAAGGGCGGTGATGTTTGGCCTAAACGTGTCTGCAGCAGGTTGGCCGTAGTGATGGTGTGTGTGTGTGCTATCACTGACCTCCATTACAGTGTGGTCTGGGTTGTTGCCTATGAGACATAAATATGTGAAGATGGCCTTCTGGTTGCCCTCAGTGGATGTGTCCAATTTATACTCATACTGAGAAAATCCACTAAAGCACTGGACTCCAAACGGCAGCAGTACTCCCAACAAGTTTATTCAAGTGAAGAATATAATGTAAAGCATGTAAAAAGTACTGACAAGTACTAAAAATGGAGACTGCAAATGTACAAAAACAGAACTATAGAAAAACAAGTAAATGTTAAGCGCTTTTCGTCCGGTTCCTATCCAGACTTCTTCAGACAAAAAGCTAGTGTTAAAATGCAATTTAAATAACCTCGCCTTGTAAGACTGACCTATCCGGTCTCAGTGTTCAAAATTTGAAAAGTTTTAAAGCCATATTTACTATCGCTCATATGAGCGTAATTAAAACATAAAAACTATTTAATATACAATGAAATAAAATAATTACTATTAGTCTGAACATATTTTATGTCATTTCCTTCTAATAATGTAGTACACATTGTCAATAATTAGATCGGCAACCAATAAAACTACTTTGAATGGTATCCACTAATAAATGAATGACAACTAAGAATTAAGCATGATAAGATTAATGAAAAGCTCAATTACTTGTGAACTTAATGTTGTGCGTTCAAAAATCAATTTTAAACCACCAAACGTCAATTCATGAAGTGTTATAAGTTATCTACTGCATTCATATAAAGTTCTGACCATCCTGTCTTCTAACATACAAAACCACTACTAAGTTACGGGAATCCTTACAAATAACTATTCTATTTAAACCGGAGTTTATGATAGTATTTATATTTAACATATGAAAGGTGTGTGTAATTAGTGCATAAACATAAAACATGAACCATAAAGAATAAAAGAATAAAAAAAGAGGAATTTATGTACCCATATAAATAATACTGGTCTTAGTTTACAGATGAAGAAAAATTTGTTTAATAACCCAGTTCTCACTATTCACCAAATAAAAGGGTGTCCATTTGCATGTTGTACTTGGTTGTCTGTATGTTTTGAAAACTTATACAGACTAAAGGTTAAACTATCCCTTTCACCTAAGTAAACTCTTAAGTTTCAGTACACATGCTATGGAACACATTTCGTTTAGTCCTGGTTAATTACAAGCTTCTAAACTAACTGCCAGTTGAGTTCACTTCTTTCTAATAGTAGTTTAACTAAACTATCGTCTATATATTTTTTATTTTCTGTAACTTGGCTTATGTGGGAAAGTATCCTAAATTTAAAGTTATACTCAGCATTGTGATCACAATGTCTAGCTAAAGCATTGTCTGGTTTCCTCTTTTTTTCCTCCATAGCAAATGTACTCATAGTCTGTCAAAGAGTACAGACTCACCAGGTGGAACCATTGTAACAAAACAGTGGTATATAACTGCACTATGGACAATTCGGGCTGTGAAACGGACTTTTCGCCTGTAAAAAGACTTGTTAAGTACTCTATAGCTAAATTCTCCCAGAAAATAGAAACTGTTTATTCGAAGATATTCCAAGGACTATAGGATGCCGGGGATCGTTTTAAGCCTATCAACATCACCATTAAAGTAGAGAATTGTTATTTCGTGTGTGGAAGAAAAGCATATAAATGGCTACCAGGAGACTGGTCTGGTAGCTGTTTCTTGGGCTATCTGGTTCCAGCTATTCGACATGTATCTGCATTACCTAAAGGAAAGATTCGAAATGTTTGAGAGGTTAAGAAGCCTGCTAATCCTTTAGGTCGAGTTGATAATTCTTGGATCTATCATCATGACTTAGCTCATGCTAGTACCAAAGGACTTTCCCATATGGACTTGGGTGATGATGTCATATCATGGGCTGGTATAATTCTGTCATACGGAGCAGTAAAATCAATTTGGGAACTGAGAAAATTAAATTACTTGAAATACTAAGCAATGCTACATTTTCTGCCTTAGAATTAGTGACTGATGAATTGACTGCTATGAGGGCTGTAGTACTCCAAAATCGTATGGCCCTCGATTTCACCCTTGCAGCGAAAGGAGGAACTTGCACTTTAATCCAGGAGGAATGCTGTACATTTATCCCTGATAATCAGCACAAAATTGAAAGTCATCTTGAATTGATAAAAAGAATTTCCGAACTTTCAAAGGCCAAGGAGGCCGATGCTTCAACGTGGGCATGGTTAACCAACCTATTCTCAGGTTGGAGAGTTGGACTGTTGAAGTTGATTTTATTGATTGCAGTATTAGCAATTGTTGCTTTTCTTGTCTTATTCCTAATCAAAGCACTGATCTTGAAATTATTGTCTTCAAAAACTGTGAAAAAAGTGCCTAATTTTTATATGCCTGCAACTATGAATGTAGATGATAAAATGACAATGTCTTCAAATAATGAAAAGACCAGTAGCATGGTTATGTTAGATTTGGGGCAAATGTATGATAGGTT
>NC_056744.1:1315193432-1315195932 GCF_019279795.1 Protopterus annectens | reverse complement strand
AAACATACTCGGAGGCTCTAAATAAAGATCTGCCTAAGCAGAAGAGACCTCCAAACAGACACCCAAGCAACCGCTACCCCAAAACAAAACACGTGCAACACATATCTCACAAAGCCAGTGTGCCGAACAGTCACAGCCCTTAAGGCTAAACAACACACCTGATACACTTATAATAGGTGACTCTATCGTCAGGCACACTGATGTCCTGCTCACCAAGCTGAACAAGGAGAAGGTCACGGTGAGCAGCCTGTCTGGCGCTAGGATCCACCACATAACACAAGCACTCAGGTCACTCCAAGGCAAGTACAAATATGACTCAGTCATTGTCCATGCTGGTGTGAATGACCTGAGACGTACCTCCCTGGACTACATAAAAAGAGACATAGAGGAGCTCTCTGAGCATGTAGCCCAGGCTGGTATGACCCTGACCTTGAGTAGCATCTTACCCTCACCAAGAATGATGCCACAATATGAAGACAAGATGATCAATTTCAACAATTGGCTTAAGTATTTGTGTCATTCAAACGGGATCCAATGCCTGTCAGCTTGGGATGATATGCACGACAAGCCACGATGCTTTGCTAGGGATGGCTTGCACCTGTCACCCTGGGCTTTCGGATATTGGCAAAGGCTCTTGCTACCCCCATAGTGCCTTTTTAGGCAAGGCTCAAAGACAAACCCACCTCCATAGGTATCACAAGGGATAAGAAACTAAGAGTATTGCTACTCAACGCCAGAAGTCTAAACCTCAAGATGCACGCACTCGAAACTCTCCTTAGCATGGTGAACATCGATATCTGTGCAGTAACAGAAACCTGGTTCAGGACTCCCGTGTGCACCCCAGCACTACCAGGTTATACCTCATACCATGCTTTTCGGCCCCAAAACTTGGACCGAACCACAAAAGGAGGGGGAGTATCAATATTCATCAAAGATACCCACACCTCCAGGTGGGTGGCAAAGCACGAAGCATCAGAGACTATCCATGTGCAACTAACAGTGGGTAAAACTGCCTTCCAGTTTATAGCCTGCTACAGACCACCCTCCCAAACCCAGGAACCCCACTCGGCCTTCCTGAGAACACTGGAAAATATGAAGGTCTCTCCGAACACCATTATATTGGGCGACTTCAACTACCCAAACATAGATTGGGAGCATTACTCTAGCTCCAACACCCTTGCCCAAAGGTTCCTAGAATTCATAAACTCAAATGCTATGGAACAACTTGTTACCACTCCCACAAGAGGGTAAAACATACTGGACCTGATCATCACCAACATGGGTACTCTATGCTCCAGACCAGAAGTGTATCCTTCACTGGTAAGATCAGACCATAAACTGATCTCACTGGATATTCACATCCCGACCCCACCCCCTGCCCAGAAAACCACAGTGAAAAACTTCTCTAAAGCAAATTTCACACTCCTCAAAACCGAGGTGGAATCCTTCAAAGCCCCCGGGCCTGTGGAAAATACGGCCCAGACCGCAGAATCTTTTATAAATGCATTCTATGAACACCTTCAGGAATGCATGGATCATGCAATCCCAAATAAAACCAAGACCCAATCCTCCAAAGGCAGACGACCTGTCTGGTGGACCCCAGCCATAAACAAACTATACAATAGAAGGAGGAAGCTACTATATGATAGAGCAAAATCCCAAAAGGGAAGGCATCTCTGATCAGTATTAGCAAAAACTAAGGGCACTCATAAAATCGTCAAAGGCCAGCTTTGAGAGAAAAATTGCACAGGACACTAAGGATAATCACAAGGCTTTCTTTAGTTATGTTAGGAACCTGGGTGGGAATTCCCAGATATGCTCAGAATTAGTCCAAAATGACAAAAAGTACACCGAACCCACAGACATTGCCAACATCCTAGCTGACAGGTTCAGCGCAAACTTCTCCCCTCCCACCAAAGGGCAAATATCTATCCCAGCAGAGTGCTGCCCCCCTGACATCTCAGATGCTCAGGTGGGAGCCGCCCTCTCCAAAGCAAAAAACACAGCATCAATGGGAACAGACGGTGTCCCAGGCTGCGTCCTACATGAACTCCAAGAAGAGCTAAACCCAAACATAAAACTACTGTTCAATCTCAGCCTTACTACAGGATATGTACCCAAAGAGTGGCGTACAGCAACAGTGGTCCCTCTCCACAAAGGTGGTGCCTCAACGGACCCTGGAAACTATCGCCCCATAATCCTGACTAGCTTGGTCTGCAAAGCTATGGGGAAAGGATCATCATGGACCTCATAAATAAAGATATTGGGGACCTACAGACACTGGATCCTACCCAGTTCGGCTTTGTTAAGGGCAGATCCTGCCTCTTAAACATGGTTGACTTCTTTGAAACAGTTACCAAGACCAATGACGAAGGGAAGGTGGTCCACACAGCCTATCTGGACCTCGCAAAAGCCTTCGATACAATACCCCACTCGGGCATTATAGATAAGCTCACCAGCTTAAATATAAACCCCTATGTCACTAGATGGGTTGCAAACT